>NC_091742.1:6609200-6909200 GCF_043380555.1 Nothobranchius furzeri
TTGAACCCACCTCGTCAAAATGCATGCCGCGTGATATCATGATTGGCCGTGTAATCACGGCACTCTGGGGAGACAGGTGGGTTCCCATGAAAATCACTAACCTGTCCGACCACTCGATAACCCTCAAGAGAAACAGTAAACTGGCAGATGTAGCTCCTTGTCTGGCTGTAGAGGATTTTGAAGTTTTTCAGAGTTCCAGCCACCCAGTGAAGGCTGAAACAGAGGACAGTCATGTTAACTGTGGACCGGAGGATCTCAAACAGCGGTTGCAGCAAGTTGGTCTCAGCGACCTCAACATTGATTTGTGTCACACTGATAGCAAAGGAAAAGGAAAGTTAGTTGAGCTACTTGAAAAATATAATGACATTTTCTCAAAACACACATTGGACTGTGGTGAGGCAAAAGATTTTACCCACCACATAAGACTTACAGATGAAAAACCCTTCCGCCTTCCTTACCGCCGCGTGCCGCCAGCCCATTACCACAAACTGCGACTGGTACTGTCAGAGATGGAGGAACAGGAAATAATCCGGAAGTCAGTGAGTGAATATGCGTCTCCCCTGGATGCTCGCACAATTAAAGATGCGCACCCGCTGCCACATCAGGCAGATTGCCTTGCTGCATTGGGAGGAAACACATATTTTAGTACAATGGACCTGACTTCCGGGTTTTACAACATCCCTATGGCAGAGGCTGACAAAAAGTACACTGCATTCACAACCCCACTGGGTTTTTATGAGTACAACAGAATGCCACAAGGTCTATGCAATAGTCCCGCATCGTTTATGCGCATGATGATGAGCATATTTGGTGATTTGAACTTTAGCAGCCTTCTATGCTATCTTGATGATTTGCTAGTATTTGCTTCAACAGAAGAGGAAGCCCTAGAAAGGCTCGAGGTTGTGTTTCAGCGGCTGCGACTCTATAACCTGAAGCTGAGCCCAAAGAAATGTCATCTGATACGTTCTTCTGTTAAGTTTCTGGGACACGTCATAGACAGTAATGGAGTGGCTGTGGATCCATCAAAAGTTGATGTGATCACGAAGATGTCCAAAAGTGATCTGATGGAAGAGGATGGCTGCACCCCATCAGTGAAAAGGATAAAGTCTTTCCTTGGAATGGTTTTCTATTACCAACATTTTATCCCTAGCTGCTCTGCGATAGCAAAGCCGCTATTTGCTCTTACTGCTGGGCAAAAGAGAAGAGGAAAGGCAAATTCAAAAGCCAATGTTGGTTCTTTTAGGAAGCTCAAACCCTCAGATTGGTCCGGTGAGTGTGATGCAGCTCTGTCCCTACTGAAAGGCTGTCTTTTAAACTGTGTTGTCCTCACTCACCCAGATTTTTCATTGCCTTTGATCCTGTCCATTGACGCTTCTCTTGATGGGCTCGGTGCAGTATTGTCTCAAATACCAGCAGGACAAGAAAAAGCTCGCCCCATTGCATTTGCAAGCAAGACTCTGAGCAGTTCTCAGAAAAGATATCCAGCTCACAGGTTGGAATTCTTAGCTCTGAAGTGGAGCGTGTGCGAGAAGTTTAGTCATTGGTTGAGGGGTCATTCATTCACAGTATGGACAGACAACAACCCGCTCACCTACATCATGACCAAGCCAAAACTCGATGCTTGTGAGCAGCGATGGGTGTCCAAGCTCGCCCCTTACTCATTCGATTTGAAACATATACCTGGCACCAAGAACACAGTTGGTGATGCTCTGAGTAGAGACCCCTTTGCAACAACTGTCGGTCACCGGCTTATCACAGAGCAGTACCACCACCTGCTGGCTGAAGCTGAGAATATCAGTTGTAATGATATCCAGGACGCCTTCCGTGTGAAGGTCCAGAGTCATCGGGTAAAGAAATCACCTCACACCAGTGTGTCATCTCAGGTTACTTCAAGTCAACATCCCTGTGATACAGTTTCTGTGAAGGCTCTTTTGGATGCTCACGACCAATGGGAATCAGCTGCTGAAATAAGAGCTGTGGAGCTGTTTCAAGCTGTACAAGATCTTGGGGCACAAGGCCAGGATTCACTCCCTGTCTTCACTTTGGAGGAACTTCAGCATAGCCAAGAGCTAGACGACACCATTTCGACACTTTTGCCATTCCTCATTCGGAAGAGACGACCATCCAGACGCGAACGAGCAAGGTTTGATTCGAAAGTTCTGATGCTACTCAAACAGTGGGACAGACTCCATATTCAGAATGGTGTTTTGTATCGTGTGACTAGAGATCCTCTCAGTAAACAAAGGAGGCACCAGTTCGTTTTGCCAGAAAGTTTTAAGGAGAAAGCTCTGCATGGCATACATGACATTGCTGACCATCAGGGACAGGCGAGAACTTTGCACCTGGCGAGACAACGGTTCTTTAGGTCCAAGATGGAGTCTGATGTTAGAGATTATGTCAAGTGTTGCTCAAGATGCATTCTGGCAAAAACTCCAGACCCTTCTGCGAGAGCTTCGCTTGAGAGCATCAGAACTTCATCCCCCATGGAGCTTGTGTGTTTGGACTTTTGGAGTGCAGAAGACAATAGGCAACGTTCTGTTGATGTTCTCGTTCTGACAGATCATTTTACAAAGCTAGCTCATGCCTTCCCATGCGCTAACCAGACTGCTAAGCAAGTAGCCAAAAAGCTGTGGGATAATGTATTTTGTGTGTATGGGTTTCCAGAACGGATCCACTCTGATCAGGGGGCAAATTTTGAAAGTGAGCTCATAGCCGAACTGCTCAGACTATCAGGAATCTCTAAATCCCGAACCACAGCTTACCATCCCATGGGGAATGGAGGAACTGAGCGCTTCAACAGAACTTTGGGCAATATGCTGAGATCATTGCCCCTCAGGGAAAAACACAAATGGCCTCAACAGATACAGACTCTGACGTTTGCTTATAACGCGACAGTGCATGAAACCACCGGATACCCCCCCTTTCAGCTCATGTTCGGTCGCATTCCAAGACTCCCTGTTGATGTGATGTTCAAACAGGTGCTCCATGATCCTGTTGTTGTTGATCACGAAAGCTATGTGAAGATGCTGATGTCACATCTCAACGAAGCAGCTAGGATTGCTCAGATACATGCTGTGAAAGAACAAGACAAACAGGCAAGGGAGTACAACAAGAGGATCAAGGGTCCTCGTTTGAACATTGGAGACAGAGTACTCATCGCAAACAGAGGTGAGAGAGGGAAGAAAAAGTTGGCTGATAAGTGGGATCCGACGGTGTACACAGTTAAAGAAAGGAACCTGCAGACTCACACCTATAAGTTGGAGGACAATAAGGGCAAGACAAAAGTAGTACACCGCAACTTGGTCCTAAACATAAGTTTCCTACCTGTGGTGTGTGCTGAAAGGGATCTGAGTGACTGTGGTACTGAGGATGGATCCGGTGTAATCGACTCCCCAGGATCCTTGGAGGAGGAAAACTCAGAGGAAAGGACGGCTGCCTGGATTATGAGTGAACTGGCAGAAGATGCAAGTCAGGCCAGCTGTACTGATTACCAGTCCGACCGGGATGTTGCCGAGATGGATCCTGAGGAGTTGACTGTTTATACATCTGGTGATGGGCACTCCAAAGGCAACAGTGATGTTGACAAGTTGATTACAGAACCCGACTCAGACCCCACACATCTGTCAATCGTCAGTCCAGTAAATGAAGGCTCGAGGCACGTCCCAAGCTCTGAGTGTGTGACTAAGTCTGTGGTACTTTGGGCAAGCCCAACCCGAGCTGCGGACTCACAGGTTACTTCAGTGGATGCCACAGACAACAGAGACACAGAGGTAAACCAACCAGCACCTATAGCAACTATGGTCAGAACACGGGTGGGAAGGGTCAGTAAGAGGGTCAGTAGACTTATAGAGAGTATGGTTCAAAAGCCGTCAGGTTTCAAAGACATGGTGGGCTTATTTGGCCGGAGACCTGAATCATTGTCAGTGTAAAGAGGTGTCCATATGTTAGTGTTGCATTTGAGGGGACTAGGACATTCCCATATCGATTCAGTATGTGTTGTATTTTGAAAGACTGAAGGTGACAGAGTTTGTATGGTGTACGCAGCATCATATCAGCCTAGGAGAGAATAAGGTCTGATCACCCTTATGACCTCTCTGAACCTATTTAATGGGTTTCTCATAGAAGGTTAAGCTCAGAGCTTTTTACTTACCTTTGTCGAGCTTCTTGGAGTGTCTTAGTGGTCTTTATGTTTCCATTGGAGTCTGAATTTTGGTGAAGTTAGGAGGGGTGGATGTAACAGAGGTGTTCTGTTGATACTTATAATTCACCAAAAGCCCATCCTCAGTCATTGTGTTCATGTTATCAAGTTGTTTAACTGCCTCGATATTTATTTTATGTGTTTTTGTATTTTATTTTGAAAAACGCTTCATTTCGGCAACTTCCGGTATTGCGGCCACTTCCTGTGATTTTCCCGGTACTCTCCTCAGACGGCGGGAGACCATCCTGAGGAGAGGTAGGTTTTCTAGTTGTTCCTGTTCTCAGTGAGCTAAAACGGTTTAAAAGTGACTTTAACATCTGTTGTTGAACTTAATGAACTTATACAAACATTATTGGTGCCGTTTATGGAGTTTTTGTTCCCTTAATTAAACGTACAGCAGTGGTTTTAACACACTAGTTGTTGGTTTGTAACCAGGCTGGAAAAGCATGAGTGTGGTTCCTGATCCAGCCTGCTGTTTCTTTCCTTTCTTTTAGAGGTGTGTGTCATAACCAGTCCAGGTGCTGTACTGATGTTATTTTATTTTGCACAGGTATGTGAGTTCATCATTCTCGTTTGTCATTAATTCGATTTTCTTTATACTGTTTCTTATGAAAGGAAAAATGCAAAATCACCACTGTTGAGTTATAAAATGTATTTTAACTTAACTGTGATGCCAAATTAGTGAAGACCTTTTTTTGGACTATATAATAAGATTGATATTTGGAATTTTTATTTCTCGTGGGGTTTATTGTTTGTAAAATGTTGTTGCAAAACTTTACATTAATCAGACGGCGGGAGACCATCCTGAGGAGAGAGGTGTGTGTCATAACCAGTCCAGGTGCTGTACTGATGTTATTTTATTTTGCACAGCTGACATCGAATAAATCTTGCTCCAGTGGTGAAGAGGGGTGGTCGCTGTCTCATTCCTTCGCACAACACAACGCAGAAATCTACTTTGTGAGACCAGGTCAAGACAGGCCGGTCACACTTCCATAGCCTTAGTTTCACATAACCACAACAACAACAACGTCACAGCACGCACACAAAACAGCAACAGCAAGCAGCTCTATGGCCACCGGTGAGAGTGAGAAGTTTGTTTGTTCCTAAGAAAGGAATGAAATAATCCGTTGTTTGGAACTGGTTTGGGTTTGCTGCGACAAACATGGAGCGTGGCACTTTAATCCAAGAGGGTGTTCATTTATTCATTATTCATCTCAGAAATGAGCGTTACATTTGTCTTGCTTGTGATTAAATAAAAAAAAACAAGACTGGCTTTAAGGTGCCTTCCATTTGTACGTATTGCTATTCTTAATAATTGAGGGGGAGAGAGAATCGGAAAAAAATCGTAAACGGTATCGCCAAGTCCTAACCTAAAGGAAGACATAGAGCATGCTGAGGGAGCTGGCCCAAGGGGCTGGGGAGAGGGAAGTCTGGGCCTTTCCCTGAGACCCGACCCCTGATAAGTGAATGAAATCGGATGGATGGATGGATGGATGGATGGAAAATTATTTTTTTTGAACAACAAAAAGGACTGGGTGTAAACCAAACAATATATTGCATTCCTAACCAAATTAACCTTAATTATTGCATTAGAAAGATATATCACATAAAATATTTTGTTAGAATGTCAAACCTTCTGTCTGAACCTAAAATATGCTGTGTTGAACGTAAACCCCAAAAGTGACAATTCAAATCAAACTGTGTGATATAATGTAGCTCTATTTAATTTTTGCAATATGCTTCCGTAGTTTTATGATTTCTGCAAAGTAAGAACATGAATTTTAATCTAATTTGGCTGAAAGGTCAGGTAATAAGACAGTAAATTGAAAAATTTCCCCTCAGAAGCAAAAAAGTGGTGAAGAAACCATGTGACACACTTCCACTGCCACCACTAAAGCCTAGCCAGTAGCACGGTTAAAAATATCTCAATTATTATTTCATCAAATATGATGCAGTGCCTAATAATTTTATTGAGTCTGACAAAAGAGGATGTGATTGCTCAGAGCAGTGGCGTCCCAGCAGACGCCTCAGGCAACAACATGCTGCTGGCAGCACCATCCAGCCAAGAGCCCACCCTCATAAATGCCACTCCTGTTAACCTACATCTGATTAAGTGGCTGTTAAACATGATGGACCTTCCTCATATTTAATGTCTCCAGTCAGGATTTAACAAATTCCAAAGTTACAAAACACTCAAGCTTCCTAATAACAGGCCTGAGCAAAGATGGGGTTCAACGGTGAGTCACTTATCGTCACACAAGACGTTCAACCTGGACTCTGCAGAGCAACAAGGAGGATTATTGCAGGACTTAAAAAGTCCTTTGAATTTCACCACCATCTGGTGAGCCCTGGTAGCCAGAGAGCAGGAGACAACAGAAGAGAGAGGAGGGAGGATGTAAGCAGTGTGGAGGGAGTCCCAACTTAATTCATAGTGTAAACAGTACAGACAGTGCTAATTACATCAGGGTAAGTGCCAAACCGTGAACATTTTGCAGGAGTCTTTCCCAGAATACCAGAGCTGAAAATGAGCATCGGTGAAAAAAAAAAAGTGCACATGAAAATAATTTGTTTACTGAGTCCAACTGAGATCCAATTTTAAAGGTGTAATATGTAAGAATAAAGTAAGATTTCTACAGTGAAATAATCCCAAAACAGTCTAATGTCTCAATCATGTCGGAGGGAAGGTTATACTGAAACAAATTTCCTTCTCAGCCGGCTGCGGGGGAATGTCAGTTTTTCTCTTTTCAAAATAAAAGAAGGAGGGATGTAGCTACTGTTTACCATCAGTGAGTGTGAGGTTGCCATGTTCCTGCAAGCTAACGCTGCAGCACTGGCATTTGTAATTCGACTACAGAGTTGTTTAGAGAACCAAAGTCAGTGACAGGAGCAACCCAAAAGTTATTTCTTTTACCCCTAAAAAGCCACAGAATCTTTATGTTTTACGCTAATATCGGGCATAGAATCGGGTGAGTTATAATGCTAACAGTAAGTCAGCTAGAAAACTATCTCACGCTACTTTTTCAGTCACCAACAACTCAATATTACAGCAAAATGTGTGTGAAGTGACTACTGAGTCAAACGTGGCGTTTTACTTCCTTAAATGAGTCATTCAGAGCAAGGTAACAGCCAGACGATAAAAACACTTCCTCTTTGCCGCAGGCATTTTACCGTAATAAGTGTAGTAAGTCCTCCCTACCGTAAAACACCTAGACTTCTAGCACCAGCAATGAAGATATCTACTTATCAACTTGCTGTGCAGGACTCGTCTTTGCTTGTCATCTAGATTCTTCTGGTGCTGATCCGTAACTGGAAACCAGCCAGCTGCTTCACAGAGCAGCAGTGAGAAAGTTGATTGCAGTAACCAAAGTTGACACACTGCACCTTCAAATTAATCCACCAATAGCATTTACTCTATTGGACAATTTCAGTTAAAAATGTTCAGCAAAAATAAATTAACAGAAAGGAAAAATGTGTGCAGGTGGATTGCCTGCTGCTTGAAGGATAATAGCATGTCAAAGGCGAGCTGATATCTCTGAGCCCAAAGGTGAGCACATAACCCAAAGCACCTTCTGCCGGCTGCATTAACCTCCAGGGGCTGATTATACGATAGCGATCTGATGACGGTCGTAGACCCTGATTGCAAAGGTTTTTATTGCCCTATAGAACATCAGCAGGTGTTAGCTGTAGTTACAGCTGAGGAAAGTCTCGTGTGCACGGAGGACATTATGAATCTGGTTGTGTCTTGTCATTCCAACCTCATTTTGTTACAAGAATGAATAAATGAGACCCTGCAGTAAGCTACAATTAAGCTAAAGCAGAACAGGAAGGGATATTTTTCCAATTCTTCCGATGTGTGTTTCAGTCCTCCCACAAACAGCATCTATGGACCGAAGCAGCAGCGGTGCTAATAATGTTGATGCTGTGCCAAGCCCAGCTGGCGATGCCCGGCACAGGGCATCGAGTGTCTGCTCTCCACAGTTGCTGTCTTTAAAAGCCTCTCTTCTCTGCCAAGTGGGATCAGAGGGAGGGAGATCACACTGCTGTAATGGACGCTACCAACCCGTGGACCTGTGTGGAACTCGTTCTGTTAGATCCATCCATGGTATATCACAAAAACAGCACTGAAGCTCTGTTTGTCAATGTTGAGCTGACTGGGATGCAGAATAATTAGATTATTGTGTGTCTATAGGAATGTTTGCTGTTACATTTTTACATGTTCTTGTAAACATGTAGAGTCACGGTAAAGACAAAAGTGTTTTCCCTTACAGTTTTGGAGTCGAACATATCAGGACATATTAAAAATTACCTGATTTTCTTTAAATCTAACCTCATGTGTACAAAACAAATTTAAAACAGAATGGCTGGAAAGACGGGAATCAAGGCAGGGGCATGTGCAGGCCTTTTAAAAAGGTTTGGCCCAGGTGGCACCCTTTCTTTGGGGGTGGGGTGGGGGTGGGTGGGGGGGTGGGGGGTGGGGGGGGGCTCCACCTTGTGACATGGCCATTTTTCTTTCTCCTCCTCCTAACTGTTCTGTGGTGGTTAGCAGGCTACTTCTGTGTTCAATACCACCACCAATTGGAGTGAGAAAGGACTCGTCTGTATGCAAAAAAAAAAAAAAAAAAAAAAAAAAAAAAATCAAGAATAATAATATTAGAAGAAGAAACTATTTTTGTATAGCGCCTCTCAAAATGAAAATCACGAGGAGCTAAACATGAACAAAAAATGAAACAATTCAATTAAAATATCTATTAATAAATGGAGGAAAGGGACACATTTAAATAAAAAACTAATAATGATATTATAGCAATGTTCTATAGGGCTAGGGCTAGAAACCAGTGTTAAAGGAACATGCTGCCACCGACTGTTTAGGGGTTTAAGACCCCAAACCTTTTGTGGACAACATAAAGTCAAGTTCAATGCACCTTATTGGGGTAGCAAGCTGGGTGGCCAATCAGAGTCCAAGGGTGGCACGCGCTACCACTGGACACTTCCCGGACACACCCCTGAATTGAAGTGGTGCAGCAGCTCAGTGAAAGCATAAACCTCAGTTTGATTCAAATGCTGAGGTTTGAACTTAAAATAGCCACGCATATTTCTGCATATATCAATGCTCTGAAGCAACACTGGAAAGAAAAGTAAACAAGACCTTTAGCACTATGAGAGAGACTTTTTAAAACCAACCAATCATAATCTGTTATGATTTGATTAACAGGTAGAGAACAGAATATTTTCTCCTAAACTGAAAGAGGGTGCACTTCTTTCCCCCATGGCTGTAGCAGTGAAGTTCTGCACAGAAAAACAGCCATCTGCACAGGATTAAATAATTGTACAAATATTTAGTCTTTTTTTTTGCTGCAGGAAAGAAACTGAACTCCTTTTAGGCAGATAAAAGGATTTCCCAAGAGCTTAATTTTATTTGTGTACAGTTTTGTTGTGCAGTGATTCATATCAGGCACAGCATCGTCTATTCAATACTATATTGACTGGGGAGGGCCTAATTTGGCTCAGCACCCTCACTGAGGGCCCTCGTTTGGTTGAAACGTTGTATAAATGAAGCATCTTGGGATTCATGTGTCTTCAGTTGCCAAATTGCAGGCAATTGTGTTCTATAAAAGCATTGAGCCAAAGTGTTCCCCTTTAGAGGATCATCAAATGGAAAATGGGACATTTTTCAACTTGTGCCCAGCATACTTAGGACTCACATGCAGGACAGGGCAAAAAAAGTGTGTATGTAAACGTGATGAGGAACAGTGGAGTAAAGCTGCCACCTTGCAGGTTCTTCCAGTCTGCTCTCACTGTGGGTGTCTCCCACTCCTTTCCCAGCAGTGCTTATTAATGCAGTTCTGCATCTTGTGTTCTTCCCCTCGCTCGTATCCCCTCATCATTTCCCTCCAAACCCATTTCCTCTCTTGATATTTTTTTATCCATCCACAGCTCCCACCGTTCCCAATTTGGGCCCAAATAAAGGGTGCACAAGTCACAGAAATAGTTTTTTTCTGTGTCCAAATTAACGCAAAGGCAAATATCTGCTGGTCGTTGAGGTTTGCAAAGCTGCAAATTTGGTGAAACTGCTCACAGTTTGGATACAACATATCCTATGGTTCGCTTCTGCATGCAATTTATTTCCCACTGGGCAAGGGCACATTGCCAGTAATAGTCATACAGAGAGGCAGTTATAGTGGGGAAGCATTCACACAAGCGCTGCTATAAGATGATGCCTATATGTTATTCAATGAAATGTAAAGTATTTCTATTGCTGTAGAGCTTTAAGACAGAGGCAGCAGATGTGTTTGGTGCAAACGCAGCTGTTAACACATCTTTATAAGGCTTGATAAAAGCAGTTGTGTTCTTATTTCATTCAGCCCGTTTTACTCTAACATGCATCTCGCAGTGTGCCACATGAGCTCAGGGAGCAGCTCCTAACTATTAATAAGAGTCATTTTTTATGAGCCATTACACCAGAATCTTCAATTGTGTTGATGACATTGGAGAACATCCGGCTCTCAGTGGTGGTAATTACAGCTCAGTGAAATGTAGACATCAATGAAACGATACAGAGGTAGAAAATAACTGGACCAAAAGTCTCTAAGGGGCAAAAAAGTAAGATTTTCCCCACATTAGTTAAATATAACTGCATTACAACTAATTTAATTGGGATTTAAATTACAACAAATCTTCCAAGGCAAGGTTCTCATTAGATGTAGGGAATAATTATGGACACACGGGAAAAATAATCCTGTTTAAATATATAAAATAAATGGAATGTGCACTATTGCAGAAAGGGTATAATATGCTATTATGCAGTGCTGGTTCTCCTTGAACTGGTTGCACCAACAAATACACACGTGCATGCACAAAGTCAATCCTAAGGTCAACTCTGAGTCACCTTAAATGCACTCCTGAAAAGTGAGCTTTCTTGGCATATTCGTGGTGCAAAAGTGCAAAAACTCGCTTGAGTTTTTGTGCAACTCCCTAAAGTGAACTCGTGGGGCTATATTTTACTCAGAGTCATTTATAAAAAGGGTAAGTGATGCTAATTTCAAGCGTTTATAAATACTCTGGCTCCTATATACTCTAAGCAATAAGCAAGCATGAACTTCTTTGAGTCTGGCATTTTAAAGAACAGTGTAAATGATGAACTTAAAATAGAAGGTATATAAGGCTGATTGTTAAACGCTCGTGATGTCGGACAGAGCAGGTAACAGGAACAATGGAGACTATGCTAAGGTGTGAAAGACCAGAAACAACCCAACTTTTCAATTTTTAGCTTTGCAATGACTAGAAATATTTCCTAAACAAACGTGATATGATTTAGAAAAGATCTTATAACTGGTGACAAAGAAAAGTTTTGCTACTGTGAGAAAAAAGAAGGAAATATTTTAAAGTATTAGTGATGGGACTTAAAAAGTCCCATCGGGGGCAGCAGTAGCTCAGGAGGTAGAGCGAGTTGCCTCATAATCGGAGGGTAATTCAAATTCAATTCAAAGATACTTTATTGATCCCAGAGGGAAATTAGTTTCAGTACACACAATTCAGAGATCAGACATACTTGGGCAAGACACATGACAAGAATTGGTGACTGTGGTCATTCGCAACCCGGAGTCGCGCTACCTTAATAGAGATAAGAGGGTAACATGAGGATTGGTTCAGGTGGAGGGAAAAAAGGCACTTCAGAGTTACTTTCCACCGGGAGGGCAGCTTTGCTCAGCAAAAAAACACCTCAGACAGATATGCAACAGACTTCAGACAACACAACATAAGTGTCCACTAGGTGGGGTGGTGGGTTGGGATTATCCCCACTTCGGTTCCTGCAGCCACTACAAGCAGTGCATGCCACCTCAGTCTGAACAGGGGGAGGAGCATTGAGGGTTGGAGGGTTGCAGTGACCCTGGAAAGAGTTGACAGCCTTCCCGCAGTCCCGCCCAGGCTGGGATAGCAGACCGAGTTGAGTTGCCGTGGCGACGGCACATTCCACATATCTTCCGAGGGGGGAGTTTTCGTTGGAGCTTTGCTGGCTCAAGGGTAACAGATTCCGATTAGAAATTGTTTTGGGGCCAGACAGAGATAATTTCCTCTCTGTCTTAAAGTTCCTTGGTCCTCAACCTCTCAAAATCCCAATAATGGACATTAATCTATCCCAATCTGTGCTGTTTCGTCCACTCTCTCCTTGATGGCATCCATCTTTTGTGCCAAAGAATGAATCTCGGCCAAAGTTCCAAGCTTATGATTCATCTCGACAATTATGTGAGTCTGTGAATTCACAGCGCGGTGCAAACCATCTCTGAGCTCTGGGATCAGGCTAATATTCCTCGACAGCTCGTTAATTTTCCGGTAAGCCAGATAGCCTCCAAGGCCAATGAGCAGGAAACCTGACACCAACACCATGAATATCCACACGTCTTCAGAGTCCTCCACAGACAGCTGAGATAAACAAATCAAGTTCCACTGTTTCCAGGAGTCCATGATGTGTCCAACTGGGTCTGTCCCGGAGGGGCATCCGGGAGCCCCTTCTCCCATTCTCATCGTAGAAAAAATGTTATCAATCGCGTTGAGAGACTAACTGACAAGATCCATTTTAGTGATTTCAGTTTCCAGTTTCCAGAAAAATGCAGAAGCAGCCGTGCACCCAACACACAGAGACAGACAAAGGGCCTTGAGGATAAGATATGGAAGAGAGGAGCAACAAAACGTCTGCACCCTCCGAGAGCCGGAAGAAGAATCAGAATCAGAAAAGGTTTATTGCAATTGTCAGTGAACAAACAATTCACAAACTAGGAACTTGCTTTGGTACTAATGTGCTACACATAACATGAACACATAATAAGATTAAAAATAGAATAAAATAGAATAAAACTTTCAGCTATAAAAATGGCAGGTAATGGTAACATGGCCGATAACATGACTTTGTGTCGAGTACAGAAGACCAGCATGGTTGTGTGTTTATAAGCTATTCACAAGTCTAACGGCAGATGGAAAGAAGCTGTTCTTATGGCAGGAGGTTCTGGTCCGGATGGATCGTAACCTGCCTGAGGGAAGTGGCTCAAAAAGTCTGCGTCCCAGGTAAGAAGGGTCAACTGCTATCCAACCTGCACGCCCCCGAGTCCTGGAGACGTACAGGTCCTGGAGAGATGGAAGGCTGCAGCCAACCACTTTCTCAGCAGAGCGCACAATGCGCTGCAGTTTATTTTTGTCCCTCACTGTGGCTCCAGCGTACCACACAGCGATGGAGGAGGTGAGGATGGATTCAATGATGGCCGTGTAAAACTGCACCATCATCTGGTCTGGCAGCTTGGCCTTTTTCAGCTGCCGCAGAAAGTACATCCTCTGCTGGGCCTTTTTGAGCAGGGAGCTGATGGATGGCTCCCACCTAAGGTCATGTGTGATGGTGGTTCTGAGGAAGCGGAAGGAGTCCACAGTGGTGACGGGGGTGTCCGTCAGGACGAGGGGGAGAGATGGGGCTGTGACTTTCATGAAGTCCACAATCATCTCCACTGTCTTCTGAGCATTGAGCTCCAGGTTGTTGCTGCTGCACCAGTACACCAGCCGTTACACCTCCCTCCTGTAGGCGGACTCATCACTGTCAGAGATGAGCCCGATGAGGGTGGTGTCGTCCGCAAACTTGATCAGTTTAACGGAGTCATGGCTCGAGGTGCAGCAGTTTGTGTACAGGGAGAAGAGCAGAGGAGAAAGTACACAGCCCTGTGGAGATCCTGTGCTAATAGCCTCAGTGGTGGAAACATTCTTCCCCAGCCGCACGCACTGCCTTCGGTCCGTCAGGATGTCACTGATCCACCTGCAGGTGGAATTGGGTACGTTGAGCATGGAGAGCTTGTCCTGGAGCAGAGCAGGGAGGATGGTGTTGAACGCAGAGCTGAAGTCCACAAACAGGATCCTAGCGTAGGTTCCCGGGGAGTCCAGGTGCTGCAGGATGAAGTGGAGGGCCAGGTTGATGGCGTCGTCTACAGACCTGTTGCCTCTGTATGCGAACTGCAGAGGGTCCAGGAGGGGGGAGGTGAAGGACTTGAGATGAGGGAGGACCAGGCACTCAAAAGACTTCATGACTACAGACGTCAGCGCCACAGGCCTGTAATCATCCAGTCCAGTGATACGGGGTTTCTTAGGGACAGGGACAATGGTGGACAGCTTAAAGCACGCTGGAACATGGCAGGACACCAAGGAGATGTTAAAGATATCCGTGAAGATTGGAGACAGTTCCTCTGCGCAGTGTCTCAGGGTTGCGGGGGAGACACCGTCTGGGCCCGGGGATTTCCGTGGGTTTTGCTTACGGAAAACCCTAAGCACATCCTCTTCTGTCACTGAGAAGGCAGTGGAGGGGGAGGGGTGGTCAGCGGGGACCATAGTGTTCACAGTGGTGGAGGTGGTGGGGGAGGCATGTGACACCAGAGTGGCTGAAGAAACCTGTGCAGTAGGGGGGTGGGAGAGGGGTGTTGGACTTCAAACCTTGCATAAAATGAGTTAAGTTGTTCAGAAGGGGCTTGATTCCAGCTCCCGCCAGGGGTATTCGGCTGATGGGCAAGACACTTCACCCAACCTGCCTGTGATGGTGGTGGTCAGAGGGGCAGACGGCGCCAAATGGCAGCCTCGCCTCTTTCAGACCGCCCCAGGGCGGCTGTAGCTACATAGTAGCTTACCATCACTGGCAGTGTGTGAAAGTGAGAGTGCGTGAAACCGTCTTTGAGTGTCCTAAAAATGCTATTATAAGTTTGATGGATTATTATTATTTTTATTATTATTATGAATCTTAGAAGGGAGTTGTTCATTTGAGAGCCAGTTACTTCAAGAATCATTCAAAAGACTGGCTCTTTTGAACGATGTGGAGTAATCTCTGCAGGTGCAGGGGTGGGAGAGTTAACGTGTTCTGCCAATGTCCGTGGTGGGGGTGTTAGCTTTGCTGTACGACAAAATAAACAATTCTCTACAAGGACTCGATTCTCATCGTTGAATTTAAAGAGCCGTTCAAAAGACTGGCTCTTTTGAACGACACAGAGCGATCTCTGTGGCAGTGGTGGCGGTGGGGTCTCTGAGGGGCGTGGGCATAAACACGTTCTGCCGATGTCTGTGATGGGGGTGTTAGCTTTGCTAGAAGACAAAATATTTGGTTCTCCACAAAGACTCGGCTCTCATTGTTCACTTTGAAGAGCTGTTCAGAAGACTCGATTTGTTCGTGAACATCACATCACAAATTTAATATATTGATTCTTTAGGTTTATATTTAAGAAATGTTTCTTCATTGAGAGACCAAACCTGTGGAGAAACCACCTCACGGTGTGTCAAAATGATGGCAGGATGCCCTTTAACATAGGGTGCTGCTTCCAAAAACGCCTCAGAATCCAAAATAAACAGATTCAAAAGGAGAAAGCAGGAGGTTTTGCTTTTGTCCCTGTAGCCTCAGAACCTGAATATCAAAGGAAACCTGGATATCAAAAGCCAGTATCCCACAGGGCTGCAACTTTACGTCATCCATGAGAGTTTTCTAGGGAAAATGTCTCAAAGCCAAAGTGAAGATTTTTCATTTCATCTCATGAGTCACAAAGTCTCACATTGGTGTCAAAATAGGCAAGACAAATGTTCTCTCAAAATAGTCTTGAACTCTCATCCCCGTTCATGCCTAAATGTGGATAACAGCCGTGATCGTCTGGTCATTTGTAAAACTTTTAGCATTTTTTTTTGTATTTTCTAACAGTCTGGCCAGTGAGAGAGTGGGCTAAGGAGTGATGCGACTTTGTAGGGTGCTCTCACTTTTTCTTAGTTTCCTCTTTTTTAATAAAAAAAAACCCAAACTAAAATTCAGTCATCCTGCACCTCTTAAAAACCCAATTGCGAACTATCTTCTGGTCATTGGCACATGGTGTGTAACAAAAATAAACTGCACTAGTTCACTCTGAGCTCATCAGAGAAATCTGAACTCTGAGGTGCTGAGTGTGCTCCGGCTGCCAGCTCGCCTCGTCTGACGGCGGACTTCTCATGATGCGTTTGTGCCCGAGATAAAACTCGGCCTCACCCACGGCACAGAGTGTCACTGTGATTTTCCACTGCCCTGCGTTTACGCACGCCTTGTGATGTGAGAAAGCGTCGCGTGAACCTCAACAGTTGAAACATCCTCACCCATCCCATCACCCCTACCCTCCTGTCCTTCTCTTCTTCTCCTCCTTCATGTCATCAAAACTCCCTTTTGCCTGCAATCCCCCATCATCACCTCCTCCCCAACACATCTCAGTCAATCAATCCTTCATGAAATCACAAGGTGACATGTGCGGTGTTGTCCTGGCAACCATTGCTACACAACCGTTGCCTGGTCACCGAGCGCAAACAAGTTCAGTGCCCAGCGAGGCGTCTGTACTTCTCTGACTAAGAACAAGGCTTCCAGGAGAAGCAATAAAAGGCTAGATGGAGAGAGGAAGGGCTGGGAGGGGGGGGGGGGGGGGGGGGGGGGTCACACTCTGGCTGCTGCAGCCCACCCTCTATTTAATTTAATGGCACCATAAAAGAAGGATTCTGCCGACAAAAGTGCTGTAGCGTAAATATCAAGCGATCTGCGTGCTAAACAAAGACGTTTGAGCAACAGAGGAGTCAAAAATTTTCGTTTCAATTTGTGCTTCTTTAAAAAAAATACATCCAAGACACGTTTCAAATCACCTGCGGAACTGTTCCCCCACCGTGCATTTGTCATACCATTAACGCGACGGCACTTTTATGTTCACGTCGAGGTGTCTCTATTCACTCATTGCGCGGAAGCGTCTTAGGTGGGAGTGCTCGGAAGAATAAAAAGACACAAGACCCCCGCACTTATAAATAAACGGCTCTAATGAAGCACTTTATCACCCCGGTGTTTGGGCCCATTATTTATTATTGAGCAGTATTTCTAGACCACTGAGATATGTCAATACGGAGTGTGAGATCTGTCAAAATGATTCATGCGACGCTTATAAATCAGTTCAGAATTCAGCACTAATATCCATCAGTTTGCAGCGTAGGGGGAAAATAATCGCACTACTTGACTTTTATTTTATTTTATATGCGTTGTGATAATATATCTTCATGCATAATTTCCTTACTGATCTTTCTATATTTGTCTGCTGCACAGAAATAAGGGCCCTGGAGGGAGAAGTTACGTTAGGGTTATTTACAGCTAGTTTCCTGACAATACAGTGTTGTAGACTGAATCGTGTGAGATACATGTCACACAAAAACATATATTTCTTTGACAGAGTGTGCTCATTTCTGATCTAAGTAAGAGAATTAAGACCATGACTGATATGTGAATAGACACCATGTGCTGAGTCTATTTCAAAGGTTTTTCTGTAAGCCTTTCATGAAAAGATAGTTCTCATATTACACAGATTTCTCTTACTACACCCTAAATCTGCCAAGAAAAACAGAATGGATGGCTAAAAGGACGAAGGGAAAAAAGGTGTTTGTCTCAGAGGAAGGTGCTGCGAGGGAGGTGGAGTAAATTGACTGTTTACAACAACAGAGCCAGAGAGGGACCTTGAATGTCCATGACGAGCTCTGTTCCCTTTTTCACTTTCAAATCACCTTATTCCTGGGTTTTTCTGGATGCCATCTAAAAAGAAAAAAATATTATAAATAATAATAAGAAAAAAGAAAAAAACCAAGGCCATAATTTCCATCCAATTTGCTCCCTCCCTCTGCATGAACAGTGACAGATTGTCATATTTTGGCCATGCTCCCAGAGGAGAGTTGTGAGAGGCAGGAGGGCAGATAAACGGCTATTACCATTCACACTGGCTCATTACTGAGCATTTAGACCCAGGAGCACCAACTCTAAAGCTCCATGCAGAGGACATTTATGCTAGGCCTGTGCACACCCCAGGAACCCTGCAACACGGCGCTTGTGATTGACAACTGACATCCACACAATCTTTCTTTTTAAAAAGATTTTAAAAATGCATATTTTAAAACATGAAAGAGATTTTAAGACTGTTTTGAAGTGTGTTTCTGTGTAAAAGTTATAATTACTAATTTACTCAAAAGGATGGACTTGGTTTGGAGAAAGGGATTTTTCCATCCTGCTGATGAGCAGCAATTCAGACCAGTGAAAAGCAAAATGCATTGTTGTCTTCTTAAAACGATTCATAATCCTTTACTTCACATTACCACGGTACTTTTAGATATAAATAGGTACTTTTAGATATAAATATCATCATCATCAGCAAAAGGTTGCTTTTCTGGTGCGTCCAGGAAAAATACTAAAGTGATGTGGGTGAAACGATTCAAAAAACAACAATGTTCATGCTAAACTCTGTAAAAGTTAAAAAGAGTTAAATAATTTTTATGAAGGCAGCAACATATTCTGTGGTTGGGTCCATTCACATAAGCCGTGTTTCAGTTTGTTTATATGGTTTGAATATGCTCACATTTAAAGTGCTTTTAGAGAACTGCTGCTATCCTAAATTAGCTCCAATCTCTTAAATTCCATGGTAAAGAAAGAAAAAACGAAAGAAAGAAAGAAAGAAAGAAAGAAAGAAAGAAAGAAAGAAAGAAAGAAAGAAATGGAACTCCCAAAGCTTCCAAAGAACTAATTTACGAACATTTCAGCACAAGCAACATGATGTCAGGTAATAATAATGTTAGCCTACTGTCATGAATCCATCCAGTAAGCCCGAATCCGGTTTGGGGGGAGCCTGCAGTCGCTCCATTGACCACTTCTCGATGATCGATGACACCTGAGAGTTTTCTGTGTTGAGTATGCGGAACCCAGTCATGTTGACGCCACTGAAGCGATACGGTTCCATGTCGAGGGCAAAAAGGTCCTAGAGGCAGTAACGTCAAAAAATATTTAAAATTCATATATTTCACTTCTTAAAAACATCTAAAGTAATAAAAGATGTCAGCTGACGGGTGGCTGGAGCTCTGTGAGAGAGAGCAGAGCCATACAGTTGAAGGTACTTTATGCAGTATATTTTCATTATGTGGCAGTAGCTTTTGATTAAGGCAATACTTTCAAGGTTACAGGCAGGCGTTTGGTGAGCTGCCATCTATCATGTGGAAGTGAAAGGACAACCCAATTGTCCTGCATACAGCATGTCTGGAATCTAACCGGGCAGATGTCTCTGGGACGCAACGACACAGTTGAAAGAGCAACAGCAGGTGATGCCCACAAAACAGGGGTGCCATGGTCAATATTTGCTGTTCCGGAGGCAGCACGAATGAATGGGCACCAGTATACAGATGCCCGGGCCAGCAGAGGGGACCTTATTCTGCCAAATACTGGCCGTTGTCAAAGTAGGCATGTTTCCATCACAACAGGCAGCAGCATGCCACAGAATCACTGTCCTCTTTTCGTTTACAATGACATACCTGCTGTCATCCTCACCCCTTTCATCTAAAAGGCTGCCACATGTATGTGGATCCATTTTTTTAGATTTTGCTGGTAGGTTTTCTCCTTCCTTTCCTCCCAGATATTCCAGCTGTGCTCCAAACAACATAGTGCATTATTATAATTATTTTTTTTGTCAGAGCTATAATGGAACAAATGGGTGACAGTATCTCCTGCTCAGGGCTATTATCAGAGCTCTTCTGCTCTTAGGGCTTGGTGAGGATGTGCTGCTTCTCATCTGGAGCATAGCAGTGGGCCATCTTTGTAGTGGCTAGATCAAAGAGCTTTGGAGAACTTCAAATGGCAGCCAGAGTCAGAATAAAATACTTCCACCTGTTTTTGTCCCGTACAGTTGGGGTAACGGTCAGCCGGGGGGGGGGGGGGTTGGGGGGATTTAATATGTATAAAAAACTAATTCAAGTTAGATTTTTCACCGCTGAGTTTAGCATGCAGCTGACCAAGGGTGACTCGGCTTTTTCATCAGTTTGTGGCAGAGTTTCAAAACGATTCCCACACACGAGAAATAATGATAATGAAAAAAAGATCACTTAGATATTTTTCTTTTACTTGTTCAGAGTCTGAATTCTGTTCAATTTTAGTCCGAGAGTCGAAAATCTGCTATCAGACTCCCAGGCAGATGGATGAATTTTGTCTTGCAACAAACAACACAGATAAATGTTTGCACTCCGACAGCCGTGGAACAAACAGCATGCATTATCGAGTGGCAGCGAAGAGTAAAAACACGGGACGAAGAAAAAGGAATCCATCACTGCATTTTAGCCACAACACACAAATACAGAAAAGAGGACAAAAAGGGAGGAGAAAGGGCTGCTTTACTCACCAGGGTTGTAAAAATATAATGATAGTACTCAGTCATCATACCCATGGCCAAGGCCTGGAGGGAGAAACGAGCATCGGTCATAAAGTACATTTAAATGATAACATACAAATGAGAATATAATGTTACTGATTAGGATTAGTCATTCGGTTATTTAACAAATGGTAATGTCTTAACTCATCTAGAAACATAAGCAGATTTCCTATAATAATGATACTTATGAGAAATGAGTGTTTAAAAGTTTAGGTCAAATCTAAAGATATCTTTATTTGTGATTACGTGCAATAGTTTACGATCATATACAATTCGCAAACCTCGTATATATTTGCACTATTTGTGTTTGAGTTTATTTGTGAAACAGAGTTTTTGCCTTTTTTTGATTTTAGCTAAGGTGGCCATCTTGGATTATGTTGACTTTTTAGCAAATATTGTCCTTTTACACATTACGTCACACTATTCATGGGAACGCCTCGTTCTCCATGGCAGACATCAAAGGAAATATTCACGATCATTTAAATGAGCCTACATTAAGCTAGTCAAAAACAAGCTTCCTTTTGCTTCTCATTTGTTAATTTCACAGTGAAATGGCGATAGCCTAGTATGCTGCATGGCCAGACAAGTACGTAAACCCAACTTGTTTATATATTGACTAACTTTGATGGACACAGAAGACACGGGTGGACAACATCTGTCCATCAAACAGACTAGCAGCCCTCAAAGTATTTTCAGATTAGCAGCAAACACGCTTTAGCAGGTAAGAGTAATGTTTGTATGAGTGGGATGAACCTGAAATGACAAATGTGATAATGTTTATATTATTTAGCATTGATAATCCTATATTTCACTATGAAGAACGTACATTTCTGTCTACCACAGAGATTTTCTAGATTTTAACGATAATGTTCCAACGTAGAACTACGTATGACGTTATAATTCAGCCGATAACCTTTGTCGATACGGCAAAGTCGGCGACTTAATCTAATCAGTGAACACAGCAGCGAGAAGAAATTAAGAGTTGGTTTCTATGCTAGCTAGCTCAAACTTTTGTGAACACTGCTCTCAATGAGCCCCACCTGGGCTTGAACTAGTAGAAATCAGTCTAAACTGGTAAAAAAAAAACCTCAGACATCAGTTTTGCCCTACGTTCAATAACTCACTGTTGGCATCCACCGTGGTGAACACTTGTGATCAGGTAACTTAGGTGCACAGGGTCAGAACATCACATGATTATTGTATGAGAATTTATGTAAAATCCACCAAGTGGTTCATGGCAACTAAAGTTCTGAGTGAAGATGTTTACTCTCAACTAGCACTCATCAAAATGTAGCTTAATAGTTTGTAAAACTAAACTTTAAACTTTAAGCTAGAGCCTAGCATCCTACTTGACACCACTCTGCAACACTTAATAGTTTAGTGGAGCAGGTAGGTGCTCTATAGGGGGAGCTCTTTACCTGCATTACGGCTGTTAGCTGTTATGCTAGCAGTTAGCTTTTTTCGGTTTGCCAATCATCAATAAAAAGCACAAGAAAAAGAAAACGAAGAAGTTCGCTTTATCTGTTGGCATCATGGCGGAGCCTGGAATTAAAAGTAAGAGAGTAATGTCTTTGGAGGTGAAGCAAATTGCTAAAACCAGAGTGAACATCGGCGTGGCCCACACTAGTTTTAGGGAGCTAAAGGAGGCTACAGAATCATGGACTGATGGTGACCTGGCTTTGTTGCTACTGTACTTGTGAGCAATAATATTTCTTGTCCAACAGTGTGGATCTTTTTATTTATTTATATATATATTTTTTATTAGTTGGCTCATGTTAGTGTTAGCTCGTTGCTAGCGCTAGCTACAGCAGGCTGCTGCAGGGTTATTAATGACAGCTTTAATTCCACTTTCAACCAGTAGGGCAGAGGAGATGGAAACTGCTCAGTGTTACTTTGAATCCAACCATTATTCTCTGAAAGTTTCATTAAAATTTTTAACTACTTTTCCTAATAGTAAAACCTACACACAGGCTAAATTATCACCCACCCTTTATCTTTCAGCACCCAGGGCTAAAATTCTTGCATGCAGACAAAAAGGAGGCTTGAAATCTACCAGCCAAACTCTTCTAAAAGCTTAAACCACACATCCTCCTTACAGTTTTTGCTGTTTTCACATTTTGTGTGAAAAATATCCTTTTTAAAAAGCATTTTAAAGTCGATACTTTTCACACGAAACGTGTCGTTCGCACCGATATAAACGTGTCCATTTCACAGCTCCTTCTCTTTATGCAAATATGCAAAATACCTTCCAAATTCATTTTTTTTTCTTTTAGCAAACACTCTGAAAATAAGTTTTAATGTCCAAAACCCAGTCACTAATCATGAAAATACAAATTTACAAAGACTTTCTGTGTTTGGTCATTTTCTGCACTTGCTTACAATTGAAAAATATCTTGAAAATTGTTAATTTCTTGCTATCCTACGGGTTCTTTTGGGGCTTTTGGATGTGGATGGCCAAACAAATGACAAAAACAACTTCCATTTTTAGTCTCGATCCAGCTTCATGCCCACAGAAACATAAAGCCCTGTGAAGATATCCAACCGTGCAATTGCATTCTTCAGAGACGACCTCGCTTTAATAAGAAGCCCCACATTTGCCATAACTAATGTGCTTCTGTTAAATGAACTCAACATGTCTGCGAGCAGAGTTGCACTTTCTAATTAAAAAAAAACTTTATTGTGCAATTGAGAGCATCCACTGAGATTGGTCAGTAGTCAAAATCTAATATTCCTCAAAGAGATTACAGCCGCGCCGAGCTGAGAGAAGGTATCTAAATGATTTGAATCGGTGCTTAACAAGAGAAAGAGTAATAAACTGAGAGCACATGAGCTTATTGTTTCAGTATTTATACATAATGAATGAACTATCAGCATCCAGTGAACGACTCGCTTCTTTTAGCGAGCACTATTTTTGTCATTGATGATCATCGACTGAGTGTTTGTAAAAAGTCCACGTCTTTATTTCTGCACCGATTCGTGGGAACCTTGACCGCTCATAAAGGTGGCTCCACCTGCTTCAGGATCCAGGCAGCCATCTCGTGTCCACAATCAAAGATGACGTGAAACTCCTTCGCCTTCTTCATCTCCTTCAAAAGTGGCTTGGCATCCTTGGTCTCTGTGGGCAGCTGTCGAATCTTCAAACGGATGTTGTATCGCGACGGCGCCTTGATCAGCTCCTGCAGTCGAATGAGACCTGTGGACAAAGAGGATGCACATAGCGTGAAAGAGAGGAATTTTTAAAGAAAGATGGAGCAACACTGTCTGTTTGATCTGTCGCCATTTTGAAGTATCTCGGATTCTGAGGGTGCCATAAAAGAAAAAAAAATCCAACTGGAATTAGGTCTTCTCAGCAGAAAAAGGCTCATATGCATGCCTTTCTAATCCACACTCTATTGATCCTCCTACACATGCTTGGCAAGCAAACAGACTGCTTCAGACCCATCAAGCGAACGTTCCACAGAGCCAGCACACTGCACTCCTTTAAACCAAAAGCACAAAACAGACAGAGCCTCGATCTGCGCCCTCCCACATTAACTTCCAATCTGACAGAGGCTCCCAAAATGTTGATTCGCTCTTGTGTTCCACGACACCACACAGAAACACTGAATAGGTTCAATTTTGTCCTGATGGAAAGCCGTGGTCCATTCTGCCTCTTCTGTCTTTCCACACACACTTCAGATGTGTTCTGATGAGAGCCGCTCTGTTTGCCCAGCTTGTACTTTCCCCCCCCGGGGGGAGCCCGACGCCGCCGTCGCATATTCAGCTCCAATCTTCACCTTTCATTTCTCGACCACACGCTCAGGTAGAAAGCTCTCCAGGAGATACTGTGATGAGATTACAATGAGTTTCTCCCTCGGTGAAGGACTTCAGAGTCCAGGGATGAAAGGGGCTGGATTGATGGGAGAGATGATTACTTGTCATGGGTTTAAAAATGGATGGAGCAGAAAGGGTAGTTTGAGAAAGAACTGGAGAGAGAGATGGGATTTTTTTCTTCTTTTTTTATGGAACCACTTTAAGATAGCTCAGCCGATTTTTTTTATTTTGAAACGGAGTGCTGTGTGAGCGGTTTAATGGTCTCGCTGTAAGCGGGGCTGGGTCTCCCTGAGGCCTGCAGAAAAATTGGTGTGAAATAGATACATGCAGGTCTGGCTGTGAAACCAACTACAATAGGGTGGGATTCTGAACCTCTGAGATCTGTCCCCCGGTAATCCCTATAGATCCCCACTCTGGGGCATGTCTGCCTCTCCTGGTTTTTGTTCATGCCGACACTTTGGGAGGTGTTAAGCAAGAAAAAAAAATCTGTCAAGGGAGCTCAACGTTTGGGAAACACTGTCAGTGTAGATGTTTGTGAGCTCTGGCTAATGCCTTTAGACTTTCCCCCTGGATCTTCTAACGGCTGTGTGTGAATATTTTATCCCCTCCGATAGTTTTTCCTGCCAGACGTCAGATAGGCTCCAATCAGCAGCGCGGGGCCCTGGAGCATGACGTTGTGTGATTACAGCCTGAGACTGGATGGAAGTGAAGCAAGGGTGTGTGTGTGTGTGTGTGTGTGGCGGTGGGGGGTAGCGGGAGCAACGCGGCTATGCAGCTGTCACACTTTTACTTTAGGTGTCTTACAGCTAAAGAAAAAGACCAAGAAATAAGCAAACCTTCACATGGGGGAGGTCTGCACGGCGCCCGGATGAGAGGGAAAGGCAGGAGGTCATCTATTGGCATCTTGCTGGGACAATTTGAGGGCGATTGAGGGTGTTAACGTATCGAGCTCGGGGCGAGGAAGTGGAGAGAGGTCAAAGAGATGAGTCAGAATAATGTGGCAAGTGGGATGAGCCACCAGGTCATAATCTGAGGTCAGATTGGTGCGAGGAATCTGGAGGATGGGCTGTTTACTGAAATGTATGTCACAAAAGTGCATCTAGGGATCCCGGAGGTACAACAATAGCAGTTATGAGCCACGAAAAGAACAGAAATAAAGGAGTTTGGAAAAATTGGATGATCTGGATTAAATCCATTAGAAATCCAGTTGCATTTAGTTGTCAGCTGCATTAGACCAAGCAGCTAATAAGCCCCAGATAAGTACTGAAATTTTGTCATCCTCCCCAGAGTGATTGCGTTTTCCTTCAAGAGAACATCTCTGCACTCCAGCTAAAACACAACTCGCCTTTTAAAACGTGGATTACGAGCCACTCGTCAAAGTTACAGGAGAGACAAAGTGGCTGGCAGACACATTTGATAGCCACCCTCAGAGATCAAGTGTCCATGCGTGTTGTTAATGGCTGTTGTCAGCCCCCACACATATATCACTCTTCTACTTTGCATTAATCCAAAGAGGCACCGGGTCATTCTGGGCAATGTGGTTTTATTTATTTATTTTTTCTGCTGTGCTGTTGCTCACTCTCCTGGAAGACAGACACGGGCAGCACCTGGAGGACTGAGACAGAACAGTAAGCTATTGATTTCTGAATTAACTTGACAGGTTACAAAGCGCCCACTGAACTCTGAGGGGCAGCGCCACATTTGTGTAGTTTACCTGGTACCTTTTATTTATTTAAGATATTTTTTTTGCACTGAAGAAAGTGTGAAAACGGTCACATTCATCATCACAGAAAGCAGAGGGAGGCAAGGACAGACATGGACTGTACCTGTACCTGTGCTGTCGTCATAGACCACAGTGACTGTTTTCCATTTGAAGAAGTGCACCAGGTCCAGGATGGCTCTGCTGAGGGAGGAGAAGTCGGGGTACAGGCTGACGTAGTACGAGTCCTTGTTGTCGGACACTTGATGCTTCCATTTGGTCTGGATGTGGGGCACTCCCAGAGCGTTGCAGATGGACTGGACTGCATTCGCAGAGGAGCTGTGCGACGGGCCAAAGATGGCTGCCACGCCGAGAGAAAGCTGGTCACATGCTGGAATAAGAAGCAGGGACATCATTGACTTGGCTTTCACTTGCTCCAGGGCTTTGGTTTATTTTGCTGGCACACTTTTCAGCCACAACAGAAAAAAAATAACTGTTTGTAGAAATGATCTCTACTATGAGTCATAGAGCGGGTTGTCCAGTGATCGGAAAGTCAATCAATTAATCAAAGCTTTATTTATAAAGCGCCTTCCGCGACCCTGTCGGGAAGCACAAGGCGCTGAACATGGTACATGAGAAAAGTGAAACATGATGAATAAACTGAAAATAAAAGCAATGCAAATAGTGCAAAAAAGGTAAAACATTAAAGTAGAAGACAAATGGGTAAAACAAGGGACAAAGAGACCAATGAAAACAAGGAAATGAAATCAACATAAAAGAGGGCCAAATTCAAACACGTTCAGGGAACGCCAAGCGCAGGAGGTGGGTTTTTAGGTGACTCTTAAAGACTAGCAGAGATGGGGACAGCCTAACTGAGGGTGGCAACTGGTGCCAGAGTGATGGGGCTAGGACTGAGAAAGCCCGGTCCCAGCGAGTACGACACCTAGAACAAAGGACAGCAAGCAGGCCTTGATCAGAGGAGCACAGAGCGCGTGATGGGGAATGTCTGTTCAGGAGTGTGGCTAGATAGGGGGTAGCACTACCCTGGAAGAAATTGTAAACAAAGATGAGGAGTTTACAGTGTGAACGATAACAGACCGGAAGCCAGAGCAGGGAGGCCAGAACTGGACTGATGTGGTCCCGTTTCCTGGTCCCAGTAAGGAACCTGGCTGCGCTGTTCTGCAAAACCTGTAGGTGACACAGTGAGTGCGTTTACATGCAGCCAGTAACTCTTTTAAAACCCGAATATTCACAATAACCCAGTTCCGCAGGTCCATGTAAACACCGCCAAAAACCCAGATATGCTCATAACTGGGTTTTTAAAAACCCGGTTACTACACCTGGGGTAACCCTTTTCTAACCCGAATATTTGGTCATGTAAACGCATATCGGGATATCCCCATCCCAGCGTGTGTTCTGCGCATGCTCTGTTCGCAAGGAATCTTGGTCTTTTGAGTAGCGAGACATCTTGTGTGCGCCAGAACACCGGAAGTAAACAACAAGTTGGGAGCAACATGGCGAGTCGCGGCACAGCACCACACTTTTGGAGTGACGAGGAAACCTGTCTTCACCGGTCTGGTGAAAAGTATGAACATTATGTCTTTTGTTGACGGCCGAAATTACAGACACAGCGAAATATGACGCACATTGCGTCTTGACGTAGTCCATACGTCCTGACGCTACCCCAACGTCCGCATTTAAATCGGGTTATGCAAGTTAGGGGTAACTCTTTCTATTTATGCTTGTAAACGGGTTATTCTGATCAACTCAGAAACCCGAATACCGACCTTAACCTGATCATAGCCCGGATATTGGCTGCATGTAAACGTAGTCAGTGGTGACTGACACAACCCTGCATATAGAGAGTTGCAGTAATCAAGCCTAGAAAGTACAAAAGCATGGAGTACCCGCTCCAGGTGGGCTGTCGACAGCATATGCTTGATTTTTGCAAGGCGTCTCAGATGAAAGAAACTGGACCGGATCACAGAGTTGATGTGAGCATCAAATTTAAGTCCAGCGTCAATTTTCACCCCCAAACTGGTGACAAATGGTTTTGAGTAGGGAGAAAGAGGATCAAGAGCAACATAACGACACACAGCCCTGCTACTGGGGTGAAAAACAATGAGCTCTGTCTTTCCCTCATTCAGATGCAGATAGTTGGCCATTAGCCAAGACTTTACCTCGTTAAGACAGGACACAAAGGACTGGATAGAGAGACCTTTCTCTTGACACAATGGAGAGTAAATCTGGCAATCGTCAGCATAGAGATGGAACGCTAGGCCATGTTTACGAAAGACTGACCCCCAGAGGAAGCAGATAAATTGCAAACAAAAGAGGACCAAGGATCGATCCCTGTGGGACCCCTGAGCGGAGCCCCTCCCAAGAAGAAAAAACATCACCCAGTTTAAGACAGAAGGTCCTGTTGTGGAGACACGATCTAAACCAATCCGGAGCAGACCCTTTGACCCCAACCCATCGTTCTAAGCGATCAAGTAGAATCGCGTGGTCAACCGTATCAAAAGCTGCCATCAGATCTATCAACAAAAGCACCACAGATGTACCCTGATCTAGTGATAGATAGATATCATTTAGGACCCTCAGTAGAGCCGACTCTGTGCTATGGCCAGACCTGAACCCTGATTGGAAAACCTCAAACAGATCTGAGTCAGCTAAATTTGAGAACAGCTGCTGATAAACGACTTTCTCAAGCAGTTTCGATGTAAAAGGCAGGGTAGAGATAGGCCTGTAATTTTCGATCACAGAGGCGTCAGCACCAGGTTTCTTCAGGGTCGGCCGAACAACTGCTGCTTTCAAAGCAGCTGGGACCACACCTGTGCTGAGGCTCCCATTGATAATCTGACCAAGTGGTGGGCCAAGACACGGAAAGGCAGCCTTCCAGAGACAAGGCGGCAGAACATCAAGTGGAGAGCTTCTACCTTGCAACAAGCTTATTCCGCTCAGAATAAGAAACAGTATTGAGGGAGCTCAGGGTGGGTGGTGATGAAGGAACTGGAACAGGGTCAATAGAGTTACCAGAAATAGCTGCTCTAGTGCCCGATACTTTATGAACAAAGAATTAGTGAAAATCTTCAGAGTTTCCAGCAGCTGTAGGAGACATGAAGCTAGGCTCCTGATACACCAGAACAGAGTTCAGCGTTTTGAAGAGAATCTTGGGATTCTTAGAGTTTGCTTCGATGATGTCTGCAAAATAGGCAACCCTCACTGCATCCTGATAAGCAACTAGAGATGCTCTGAACAACTCACGCGAGACCTGTAGGCCATCCTTTTTCTACTTTCTCTCAGAGGTCTACACGCCCGCCTACAAGCCCGTGTGACAACAGAGAGCCAAGGCTCCCTCCTAGGCCTAGACTTACAAAGCTTGAGAGGGGCAACCACGTCCAGGACCTAATTACTAAGTAAATCAAAGTGTTGTGAATAGTGATCAGTGTTAGATGGATCTGGGTTAAAGGTCTCTAACCTTACAGACATAGAGTCCACAAACCTTGCAACAGTTTCTGCATCCAGGGCTCTGAACCTAGTAGCTGGAGCTTCACACACAGGGACAGGGCATGGCAACGTAACATCACTGAGTATTGGAGAGTGGTCAGAGAACACAGGAGGCAAAGTCACAAGGTTCATGGCAGGGAGACCAAAAGAGATAACCAGATCCAGGGCGTGACCCATGGCATGAGTTGGGGATGATACCCATTGAGTTAAATTGAATGAATCTAGCAAATAAAAAAAAACCTTTAGCAAGCACATTGTCAGGACAGCAGATATGGATGTTAAAATCACCCAAAAATAGGACATAGTCATATTTTAGGATGCAGTCTGCCACAAGATCATAGAAATCATTAAGGAAGTTAGAGTCAGTCTTTGGAGGGCGATAAATCAGCACGACGAGCAGGCGGGGGGAGATGCACAGTTCAAATAGGCACAGTTCAAAGGAAGAAAATGACATGGTGGGTGTAAGCTGTTTACAAGGAAAGCTGGATTTCAAAACAACAACCAGCCCACCACCTCTGCCCCGCGATCTAGGGATATTAAAACAGCAGCAGCCAGGTGGCACCAGCTCCAGCAGGGCGCTTGAGTCACCAAACGGGATCTAGGACTCACAGATGCACTGAAAACTCAAGTCATGTCCATCCATCCATCCATCCATCCATCCATCCATCCATCCATTTTCATCTGCTTATCCGGAGTCGGGGCTTATCCGGAGTCGGGTCGCGGGGGCAGTAGCCTAAGGCGAGAGGCCCAGACTTCCCTCTCCCCAGCCATTTGGGCCAGCTCCTCCGGGGGAATCCCAAGGTGTTCCCTGGCCAGGTGAGAGACATAGTGCCTCCACCGTGTCCTGGGTCTACCTTTAGGCCTCCTCCCGGTTGGATGTGCCCAGAAAACCTCACCAGGGAGGCGTCCAGGAGGCATCCTGACCAGATGCCCGAGCCACATCAACTGGCTCCTCTCGATGTATAGGAGCAGCGGGTCTACTCCGAGCCCCTCCCAAATGACCGAGCTTTTCACCTTATCTCTAAGGGAGAGCCCAGCCACTCTTCAGAGAAAACTCATTTCGGCCGCTTGTATCTGTGATCTTGTTCTTACAGTCACTACCCAAAGCTCATGACCATAGGTGAGGGTAGGAACGTAGATCGACCGGTAAATCAAGAGCTTCACCTTCTGACTCAGCTCTCTCTTCACCACGACAGACCGGTACAACGCCCGCATCACTGTAGATGCAGCACCAATCCTCCTATCAATCTCACGCTCCAGTTTTCCCTCACTCGTGAACAAGACCCCAAGATACCTAAACTCCTCCACTTGGGGCAGGACCTCATCCCTGCCCACATGAGCGTTAAAGTCCCCCAGCAGTACGAGGGAGTCGCCGGACGGAGCACTTTCCAGCTCCCCTTCCAAGGTCTCCAAAAACAGTGGGTAGTCTGAACTGTAGTTTGGTGCATAAGCACAGACCACAGTCAGAACCCGTCCCCCACACGTAGGCGGAGGGAGGCTACCCTCTCATTCACTGGGGTAAACCCCAACCTACAGGCACCAAGATGGGGGCAACTAGTATGCCCACCCCTGCTCAGCGCCTCTCAGTGGGAGCAACTCCAGAGTGGTAGAAAGTCCAACCCCTCTCAAGGAAACTGGTTCCAGAGCCAGAGCCATGCGTTGAGGTGAGTCCGACTATATCTAGTCGGAACCTCTCAGCCTCACACACCAACTCAGGCTCCTTCCCCACCAGAGAGGTGACATTCCATGTGCCAAGAGCCAGCTTCTGAAGGCGAGGATCAGACCACCAAGGTCCCCGCCCTTGATTACCACCCGTCACACACTGCACCCGACCCCTTTGGTCCCTCCCACAAATGGTGAGCCCATGGGAAGGGGGACCCACGTTTCCTCTTCGTGCTGTGCCCAGCCGGGCGCCACGAGTGAAAGCCAGGCCACCAGGTGCTCGCCAGCGTGCCCCACCTCCAGAGGGGGGCCCCGGTGACCCACGTCCGGGCGAAGGAACACGGTTCCCATTTATATAATTCATCATAAGAGGTCTTTGGGCTTCTCTTTGTCTGATTCCTCACCTCAAGTCATGTTGAATAAAAAAGTCCCGAAGATTAAAAGTTTTGTTCTGCACAGACCTGGCATTGACCAGACCGGGGCCGCAGCACCGGGATCAACCACGGGCACCATCTCCTCCAACTCTGAGCCCGTAACTGAGCGTAGATTCTCCCAGCAAACCCCACTCTGGTGAGGTTCTCGAGCCGATTGGCCGTGGCGCGGTGCCAGCTCACCCTCAAAGCCGGCCAAGTTCACAAGGCACGGTGCATAGTAGACCATCAGATGTCTCGGAACCACCGGGTCACAAGCTGGCCAAATCGGACCAGCCGCTTCTTCAGAGATCCAGGAAGTCCAGCCTGACGTCTCACGTGCTGGCTATCTCACTTTTCCCGTCTTCTACAATGCTTGCTTCTCGAGCTGGGGTGGACAGAGGGCCGACACATCACAGCTTGGGGGAGAGAGCACACGGGCAGTCCAAACAGCAATGCCATCTGTGAGGTTCCTAGCACCCAGCGCCTGCTACATCAACAGGAGGACAAAGCCTCAGCAGCGCAGCTCGATCAGGTTGCAGGTTGATCCCGGTTCTGGACAGAGAATGCTGCTTTTGTGTCCTTGGGCAAGACACTTCACCCACCTTGCCTGCTGGTGGTGGTTGGAAGGACTAGTGGCACCTGTGCTAGGCAGCCTCGCATCTGTCAGTGCACCCCAGGGCAGCTGTGGCTACATCATAGCTCACCACCACCAGTGTGTGAATGGATGAATGGGTCATTTATCACGTCGCCTAAAAACACACCTCCTCTGCTTGGCGTTTCCGGAACATGTTTGATTTTGGCCCTCTTTTATGTTGAATTCATTTCACAGTTTTCATTGGTTCACTCTATCCATTGTTTTACACATTTGTCCTGTACCAGAATGTTTCACCTTTTTTGTAATTTGTATTTTGTAATTTTAATTGCTTTTATTTTTGATTTATTCAATATATTTACCTTCTACTGTACCATGTTCAGCGTCTTGGGCTTCCTGACAGGGTTGCGGAAGGCGCTTTATAAATAAAGCTTTGATTGATTGATTGATTGATTGATGTCATGTTTGTGTTAATGAAAAAAAAGCTGATGTTGTTTTGAGATTAAAGGCTAAATGTCTATACATACATACATATATATATATATATATGTATGTATATATCTATATTTTTTTACAAACGTTTAACCATTTCTAGAATAAAGTTTTGAAAAAGAAAGATGAAAAAACACAACAAATTAGGTTATAACAACAACAACAACAACAACAACAACAACAATAATAATAATAATAATAATAATAATAATTATTATTATTTAATTTTTTATTTGTATGTAGCAAATTACAAACATTTATTAAATAGGAGGTTCAGTCTTTTGGCTGAACTTTCTTCAATCCTTCACAATAAAAGTCTAAAACATACAATAACCTAAAACATCTGAAGCTCATAAAGATAGTTTATTATCACTATTAGCTGGTAAATTTATTTTAGGGGTATGTTTGCATGTTTGGAACTCTTATTCTGAAGGGTTAAAGTGTGTTCTCTGAGTTCAGTAGTGGATGCTAAAGTTTTATTTATTTTTTTAATTTTAACATTTTTTTCTTTAATCTCAGAGTTTCTTCTTAGTTTTTCATCCATACAAATACATTATAGTGTTTTTGCTGCTGCCAGTATTAAGTCCTTAAATTAGGATTCTTTCTCCATTTAGCCGAATACATTCAGACCTGATGCAACATGGCTCCTTCTTTGAAGCCTGAAGCAAATCAATATTATCAGTATTTTATTCTTTTAGGTTTATAACCAGAAGAATACAACTCAGTTTTGTCTCCAAAATAAATAATTTCATGCTTTTAATTTCTTAAAATTTAATAATTATGTTCAACATTTTGGTAGAGCCATCAACATTTCTTAATGAAGCAATGATTTAACTTTATTAAAAACATTTTAACAAAAATTAAATGAAAGTGAAACATAAAGATGAAGTAAACATATGTAAGATACTTTTATAGCCATTATGTCCTTTAATAGATGAAAAAAGGTGAAGATATAAGTAATAATCTATTTTCTAATTTGGACATGAAAAAATTAAGAAGCTGAAAAAAAGTCCTGAATAATTTTTTCATTTTCCACATTTCTGTATGTTTTAGACCCCCCCCCCCCCAAAAAAAAATGTACACGTACATTTTTTTTACCAGAAAAACACATTTTCTGAATCTAAATTGAGCAACTGATGTGCAAAAACAGTATGCTTTGAACATTTTGCATCACAAGACTGATTTATTATGTATTGCGCTGTGTGTGTCATAGACCGTTTATCCGGTAGTGAGCAATACAGCGCATACAGTACATATAGAGAATATGAACTAAATACAATGTGTTTTTAGGATTTAAAACTCCCAGCCTTTAAGTAATTGTGAGTTTAAACTTTTGCTTTTGTAATCAGTTATTGAGTCTGTCTTCATATTTACCAATATCCCAAAAATAAATGCATCTTGAAATTGCAGATGAGAGCCAGTCTTGGCAGTTGGAGGCATTTGTTGCATCAGATTTAAATGATGAACACAAAAGAAGGATGAACGAAAACTGCCTAAATGACTGTGAAAGAATATTTCACAGATATCTGATGAAATTGAAGTTCCGCTCGATGATTCCCTCCCTCCCACATCCCTCGCTCACCTTTCCGGGAAGCCTCGAAGCTGTCAAAGATGTTTATTCTCTGGATGTCATATGTCAGTGTGGTGTTCGGGAGCAATGTGCGGTTCCTGTTGATTGTGTTCAAGGCAAATTTAAAGGCTAGTTCCTCTGCTCCGGAGGGCCCGCTCTCGATGGATTCAAATATTCCCCCTGAGGATAAGAAAACAAAAGAAGATAAGTTGTTTTAGATGACTGTAACTGAAATAGATTCCTTTACAAAAGCCACTTTGGGGGAAAATAATCAATATGATGCAAGCAATTACAGCTGAAGGAGCGGGTATAATTTTATCTCCTTAAACTGATCATTGAGGCTATTGTGATGAATGCTCACCACTCAGTTTCACGTTGACACGAAACAGATTTTCACTGTGGAGAAGACATTTGGATCTCTGTTGATTTGCATTCTGTGGGGGTAGTCAAGTGTAATTATAGGCAATTAGTTGCACTGGGAGGTGAGTTCAGGGGCGGTTGCTTTCTTTAACTCCCTTGTTCAACTTGTGCAGAAGGGTTCACTCGATCACTTTGTCCAATTGAGTTCAATAATAATCAAATGAAAGGTGAGCAAATAAAGCCCGACTAGAAAGCAAAGAGTGTATAAACGCAGAGAGAGAGAGAGCGAGAGAGAGAGAGAGAGAGAGAGAGAGAGAGAGAGAGAGAGAGAGAGAGAGAGAGAGAGAGAGAGAGCTGCAAACTGTAACATTTTAGGAATAAATTTGATTAATCACAACAATAATTGTAATAACTGGAGAGGAGACAAAATGTTGCAGTTTTGTTGTACAACAACCAAAAATAAAGAAGGGCAGAAAGTTAAAATCCCTCTAGTCATCATCACACACTGGTGAAATTACATATCTGCATTTGACCCGCCCCCGTGGGGAGCGGTGAGCTGCAGCTGTGGCTGCGTTCGGGAACTCTTTGGTGGTTTAATCCCCGATCCAACCCCTTAATGTGACAGTGCGTATTTTTCCTGGCGATAGGGCACAGTAGATGCCTGAATCGTTGCCCGTTAGCAGTATTTTTGTGTTGGAGTAAGACCTTACCAATGGATACCCATTAGGGTCTAAAAGCCTTGGGGAGTGCAAACTTTAGCAAAATAACAACCACATCAGAGTCACTTTCATCACTGTCAACAAGTGAAGAGATAAATGTGTAAAACAACAATGAATGGCAGAAGTTTTGTAACCGTTTGTTACAAATCAGTAAATGCTTTTTGTTCTCATAGGCTCCTGTAGAAGGAAACATGGCATCTAATATGGTGTTGCCCAAAGACTTATGGGCTCGACACACGGGAGGCGACATCGCCTCTCCTCCATTCATTTTCAATGAGACATGCGCGACAAAGCGATAATCGCGGGTCTCTCTCCTACTAAGGGAAACGCGAAAAACGTGCGTGTGAAAGTTTGCACTCATGCATGTGTCGTGCACGTACGACCCAGCGACGCGATCCCAGAAAGTTGAAACATTTTCAACTTTTCATCGCTGTCGCTCGGACGAGCACCAATCAACGGAGGTTTCATTCACTGACCAATGAGCGGACAGGATGCTCCGCACATCTCCGAGCAAATATGGAGAAGTTGATTATTATTATGTTTTATATAGTAAATTCAGAAGTAAGATTTCACATAACTCTAGCAGCACCTTGTGAAACATTATATCTACCACTTTATTAACTCTGAACCGCTTAAATAACCTTAATTCCCTCCAACCTGACACAGCCAAGCAAAACAACGGAAGTTTCGATTTCGCCATGGAACAGAACGCGTAGACGGCTTTGCCACTGGCCGCTGCCGCAGATCGCCTCCCGTGTGACAGGTCATAAAAGCGACAGCGACAAATTTCGCTGATCGCGGTCGTTTGTCGCCTCCCGTGTGTCGAGCCCATTAGACTCACTCCCATGAATTTTAGACCAGATTTTATGTTTGTATGTTACAAAGCCGCCAATATTTTTCAAGAACTGGGCATCGTTTCATTCATTTTCAACAATATTTTGATGGATATTTCCAGAAGTAAATGGTAAAAACGACACATTGTCCCCTTAAAGCCGAGTGTCGAGCAGGAAGGCTTTGGGTTCCATCCTGGTATGACCCTACCAGGATTTGAACCCCGATCTCCCAGTCTCTACCACATAGCCACTGAGAAGGTAGTTATGTAGCATAGAAAGTGAGCCACTAACAAACAGCTGCTGTGCAAAAATTATACATTTTATGAAACTAATTCTTGACAACTCTGACGTTGAAATATTTCTTTTATGTGGAAGATATAAAATGTTACATAAAACCTTCAGTTACACTTTGGAAGAGAAAATTCCAGCTGATCTTTATTGGAAGTCTATGGGAGATAATGTATTTTCTGCACTCTGGAGGCTTTTCTATATAGAAGTCAGAGATTAAATGAGGGAAAGAAGACAAAAATGGCTGTCTTGTGATGCATTATTAGCAAATATGTGAACCGATTTATTAAAACCTCTACTAAAAACTCTACATCGTTTCTACTTCGTGGGCATATCTTCAATTCCTTTATTTAAATAAGAATTTTTGTAAAAAGTGACGATAATATCGGATCTGATTTGATATTTCTTGTACTAAAAGGTCTTGGGAGAAAGAGAAAGTTTGTCTGCAAACGTTAAATAATTTATATTTTCATCAATGTAATGCTCTGGGGAAAATATTCCCAAAAATCATCAAAACTGTGACAGTTCAAATTGATTGACATGAATTTCAAATTAAATGCCTGTTTTCGTTTTAATCCCAAGACAAATAATTGTCACAAATCAAAACATTCAAAGCAGCGTTAAGGATAATCCCCCTTCCAGGAATTATGTGTGATTTTTTTTTTAGAAACTGGTAAAAGTGACAGTCTGACCCTATGATAGAAAATCCTAGGCAACGTTGATGTTTTATTAATTTTTGGCAAAGCCCTCCCCCCTACCCATAGAGACCCATACAATTTCAATAGAGCGTCACTCAGCAATAGCCAATAGCATTGGACATCAGCTTATGTACGGATGTACATTTTTGGCTGATTATCCATGGTCGGGTTGCAGGGGGAGTAGCCTAAGCAGGGAGGCCCAGACTTCCCACTCCCCAACCACATGGGTCAGCTCCCTCAGGGGATCCCTAAGGCATTCCCTGGCCAGCCCGAGAGACATAGTCCCTCCAATGTGTCCTGGGCCTTCCTTTAGGCCTTCTCCGGTTGGACGTGCTCGGCAAACCTCACCAGGGAAGCATCTAGGAGGCATCCTAACTAGATGCCCGAGTCACCTCAACTGGCTCCTCTCTCTTCTCTCTCTCTCTCTCTCTCTCTCTCTCTCTCTCTCTCTCTCTCTCTCTCTCTCTCTCTCTCTCTCTCATATATATATATATATGTATGTATATATATATATATATATATATATATATATATATATATATATATATATATATATATATATGTATGTATATATATAAATATATGCCAAGACTCACTGATGCGACTCACTGATCCACACCACCAGGATTTACAGCACTGATACAGGAATGTCTTTCAGACTTGAGAAGTGGGGTTGGATGATGACTGAGAAAAGGAAAGTAGTCCACACAGAAGGGGCCTCACTCCCAGAAGGAACAGTAGCAGACATTGAGGACAGCTACAAGTACTTTGGTATCCCACAAGCAAATGGCAACCTCAATAAGTCCGCAAGGAAAGGAGCCATAACCAAATATCTATAACAAATAAGGCAAGTCCTGAAAAGCCAGCTTAATGGCAAGAACAAGATCTGGGCAATGGACAACTACACCCTGCCAGTAATCAGATATCCTACTAGAATAATAAGCTGGACAAAGGAAGAAATGAAAACCACAAATGTTAATACAAGGAATAAAAGGGCATCACTTAAAGGGTGTAAACAACAGGCTTTGAGTTGAACAGCTAATGTCTTGATGTGAAAAAGAGGCAGATATTATAAGTTTTTGCTTCTTTCTGCTCCTTTTCATTTATGATTATTTGTGAACATGAATTGTTTTAATGTAACTTTTATTTGATTGATTGAATGAAATAAACAGAAACGAAACAAAACAAAAACTTTTAAAGAGGGTGTACTCATTTATGCTGAGCACTGTATTAACATGAATAAACACCTTAATGGCCAAATAATAATTGAGCGTCCAAGAACAAGAGGCGTTGCTTCCAGCGTTAATCACGGAAGTACGGAATGGGTAAGGTTCAATGCGACTAGATGGTGCCCTCTGACATAAGTCTACTGACTTCTGCTTTAAAGCATTCAGAGGGAGTATCAGGATTAGTACGTTCATCAACAACCTGACATATTCAGTCCCATATGTGTCTACTGCCCTCTGGTGGAGGATCAGCAGGTGGAAGGGGCCCAATTTATTTCTTTACTGTTACAAAGTTTTAGAACTACATAATGTGGTTGTTTACTGATTAGCATTAGCCAAAAATGTTTCCGATTAAGAGACTAGATTTGCAAGATTACTATTATTTTATCTTTTGAAGGTTTCTACCTGAGCGAGACGAACATTGCTGTCTGTGGGGACATTTCCTGCAATTTGTTCCAAATTTGTCTTCATAATATTTACCACCACAAAAGTCATCAAACACTATTTATGATAGTTACACTTTTTGATGCATAATTTGCAGTTTTTTGGTTTTTTCTTCCAAATTTGCCAACAGTGTGCCCATGAAAACTGACAAAACCTCTTAAAGTAACGAACAAAACAAAACACCAAAAGTCGGTTTTTCACAAACAGACTAAATAATTGCGGCAGCAAATGAAGGTGCTGTCAACATTAAACAGCCCCTCCTCCTAAACCTGTCAGTTGTTTGGGCTGAGCGAAGCTGATTAAAGCTCCAGATGTTCCGCGAACGTGATTTAGAGGCTTAAACAAAGGGAAGCCGGGTTTGAGCCAACTCACGTTCGATGAGCATCATTTCTTCATTATGTCAAAACTAACTCAGGTGAATTCATTAAGCAAACACCAAGAAATGAAAAGATTATTGCTTCTGCAATCTAATCTACACGATCTGTCTGGGAACGAAAACCCATTGATCACTTCATCTGGGCGTGCTCTCCAATCTGCAGGTCGCAATTCACTTCAAGTGTAGATCAGAGCGATGACTACGTGTTTTCTCAAACCGTCGTTTTTTTCATGCATCAGCTGAAACTATTGCTGAGTTTCCATCCCCGTGGAAACGAACAATGCATTTTAACTCTCCGCTCACATTCGAAATCTCAAGAAAGCTTTAAGCAACTCAAACTTAAAAGAGAATGTATGAGCTAAAGGGGAAGGGCGGAGGGGGGATGAAAGAGGGAGATCAGCTCAGAGAAATACTCTCAGGGAAGAGAGCAGAGTTCAGGAGTCCGTCTACGGCTCCCGTCCTCTCTCGGAGGCAGCGAGAGCGAGATTGACAACATCTAAACTTAGGAGTTTAAAGCCTGCTCATTGATTTAATTACATGGAGCAGGAGAAAAGTGAGATTGAAAGAAAAACGGGCAGAGAGGGAGACGGAGAGAGAGTGAGGTTGCAAGAGGAGGAAAGAGAGAGGGGAAGCAGTATTGTAATGGACATAGCTGCTATAAATAGCAGCTGGTCGTGGCGGGGAGTGATAGAAAATGTGTGCAGGAGGGCAAAGAAGATGTCATTAACCAATGGAAGTGAGATTTATCACTGTCACCAGAGTGCAGCCGTATATTAGGCTCTTTTACTCTATTTTATGGTGTTTTCATTTATAGATAGTCCAACAGTGTACAGTGTGCAAGAGGATGCTGCAGGGCAGGACGAGAGCTGTGGGCAAACTTTTAAAAGCACAGAAATACACATTTATGCTCCTGAATGAGGGATAATGATGTCATTCTCCTCCTCCCAAACAGCTAAAGGTGTTGCCGTTCATTTGATTTCAGCAAAATGGCACAGAACTACCCCCAAAAAGAAAGAATACAAGAAATCAATGTAAAATATGACAGAAACCGTGTATCTGACCTATTAAATATATCATGCCATCGCCACGGGGGAGACTTGGCTCTGCAGGCTTTTTCTACTGAATGTGAAACTAAGCATAATGGTATTAAATTATTCTCATTAGATTTCTTTGAAAGTGCGTGTAGCTAGAACATGGGCTTAATAGAAATCAGACACCTTTGAGACCGCAGTGGAGCCGGAACATCAGATCAGACAGGCTTCAGAAGGTAAATAATTAGTGGAATGAGTCAGGAATTATTAAAAGCATGCAAATCAAACAGGATCAGAAATGTGAGGAAGGAGAAGCAACTATTGCACAAATTCCTGATTTCACTCTTAAGAGAACACGGACCTCTATTGATTGCAGTGACTGATGAATGTGACACTTCCTCCCAAAGTGGATGTAACGTTCCTCGGAGAAGACTTGCTCCCATGTAGGGTTTCTGGAATATTCTGCTTGATTAAAGTCTAACAATACTACCGCTCTCATCTTCCTGTCCGTTCTCCTCTCAGTTGCTTTTGTGGCTGGTCTGATTGCAGGTGAGTGAGTTACGGCTGAGATAATCAGAGAGCGTGTGTGTGTGTGTGTGTGTGTGTGTGTGTGTTTGGTCCTGTGAATAGAGTCACCATCATTGGGGCTGGTGTGAGTTATGGTTCAACTGAAAGCTCTGAGTGAGTTATGAGCAGGATAATCACCCTGATGAGAAAACAGGCCAGCTGATCCTACGGTCTGTGTGTGTGTGTGTGTGTGTGTGTGTGTGTGTGTGTGTGTGTGTGTGTGTGTAACAGCAAAGCAAAGTGCATGGTCGTTTACTCCCCCTTTAAACATTTCTGTGAGTATTTATTTACAATAAAGCGTAAACGTGGTCTCTGACAGACTGTGATTTGATTCAACATTGCTTTCTGTGAGCTGAGATCCTTCGTCTCATGCCGCTCACGGACATTACCGACACGTGAACCTTAATCCGTATTCTGCGTAAAAAAAAGAAAAGAAAAATTCTTCTCTTCCAGTGCTTTTCTGAAAAGTGATTAAATCCAAGGCTGCGTTTCTGTGACTCCGGTGCTCCACCAGTCCTTTCACCGACAGCGGCTCCTTAAATGAAGGTGTTATTTACAAAACCAGGCTTTTCTACTCAAGGTAGCTCCATTCAAAGAGGGACGCCTGTCAGATGTGTTGCCATGGTGACCCGGCTATGCTATGGTGACGAAGCACTGGCAGTTTTGGAATCTGAGCAGCTCGTTGAAAGGGGGGGGGGGGGGGGGGGGGCATTGTTGTGACAATATGAAAGACTTGCCTCTTTGACTAATGGCCGGGAGTGCAGCTGCAGGATGGCGGTGGGCTTCTACGTTGGCTGCCATGGCAACCGGCGAGAAACCCCATTGCTAAGTCAAGTGGCTCAGGTATGAAGCTGAAGTTTCTCAGTTAGGCTCCGAGACCCCCACCCACCTCACTTCATTTGGACCTCATGGCCTGTTTCTGTCTGCCTCCATCTTTCAGCCAGCGAGGACCGGCGCTCCAAGCCAACAGGCAGCAGGCAAAAGTGATGGAGGCGCTCCATAAATATCGCTGAAATTCCCAATGGGAGTGCTCCCTGACATGTTTGGCGGTGAATGGGACATGATGCATGAAGGCCTGCGGAGAGTTGCCACCCCCCGGTCATTAATCTGATGCTCTCCCCTTGGTCGAACGGTAGAGTCACCTTTCTGGGCTGCACGGGGATACCAGCTCTCTCTCTCTCTCCCTCCCCAGGTAACGGAGCTATGCAGGACACTCACCTGCAGTCCGTCTCACATGTGATCCATAATAGTGTGCAAAAACCCAGAGCTCTATGGGTTAACTACGGGTCCGGAACCATTTTTCACCCTGTTTTAGTTTTTGAAGCATGACAGTTTCCATTTCAGTCAACTAATGAGTAAATAGAACTAAAAAGATGTATAAATATAAAGAAAAAAAAAGAAAATGTTTTGGCAAATGGCACGACTCTTCATTATTCATGATCTAATTTCCAGAAGCTATTTTTATCCTCATTCTAGTGTCTTATTAACGAGTTTGGTGAGCGTTTATGAAATAATGATGAACCTGGTAAGTAAGGAAAGTTAGTGCAGAACTGATAACCAATGGTTAAGTGATTAGTCATGAATAATTCATTGCTGCGATGCACAGGGAGATTAATCATATTTCACTTTCACAGGTATTTAAGAAGAAGGCCTTATCTGATGGAATGAAATTAAAGAGAAAGAGATGGATTCGAGTGGGAAAAACACTCGCTCGGGTGGCGCGGAATAAACAAACACAGGTGTTTCACTTTGGGAAATTACACTTAATTAGAAGGATTTTAAGTAATCCGAATCAAAACATGAAAAATGAGTTTAAAATTCTAAATGTTGAAAAATGTTGGCACAACTTTGAGGTTATGAGGTCTAACGAATACATCAGGAAATGGAAAAATGTTTCAAAAAACAAAAACTGAGTCAGATAAAATGAAGTGAAAACATAAAAATCATCTCTTTGACCAATAAGAGCGGTCAAAAATAATTAATATTTTGGTAAAACAGCAGATTTGTCAACCTGTTTGTTTATGACCGATTATGAAAACGGACCAGACTACACCGAGTTTGGGTTGTTGCGAGCAATTCCTCCAGAACAGAATTTATCCTGTCAACCTAAAGCCTCTTGACAGTGGACTGGACTGTCACCTGCCACTAGTGGACTCTGAGCCTCAGGCTGACTCACACACTCAACCATGAAATCACACACAAACACACACACACACACACACACACACACACACACACACACACACACACACACACACACACACACACACACACACACACACACACACACACACACACACACACACACACTGCAAAGATTGAGCCTAAACAAATCTGTCGGATAAGAAACAACGAGTCCAGGGAAAATGTGACGGATGCAAGGATTTGAAGCACACGCCTGCGGCTCTCACTGATACCTGAGTTCTGCTGCACTCTGTTTAATAATTAGCTCGTCCGTGGCCACAAAATCAATCCCATCAATCTCCTGTAATGAGCACACACACACACGGTTAGAAGTGTGTGCCGCCGCTGTCGACCCTGACTCAGTCGGCTCCGATCGGAGGAAGCAGTGATCATATAACGTGTATCAATTTTTAGCATTGGCGACAGATGTGCTAATTTCCCAGGCTTGCTCGATTCATAACAACGTGCCAGATCCCTCCTCAAAATATGTGCTAATTTGCAAAGGCTCATTGTGGATGTGCTAAACAACCAGCTGACATTTTGTGTGCTAATTTGTCGAGCAGGGACCCTCGTTTTTTTTTTTTTGGTACTAATTGTGCCAAACTGTGAGTACACTTCCACAAGGCTTGAATTGCTGAATTCCTAAATGACTTCTGTCTGCTGGCGGTTTCCAGGCACTCCACTGCTCTCGATTTGCAAATGCTACTGAAGAGAAACACCAACTACTGTGGAAATAAGATGCATGAGCGCCGAGTGCTGCACACTTGGCGACGCAAACAGACGAACACACAGATTTCACTGAAATATGTGGCTGCTCTTGAGATTGGATGAGCTCTTTAGAATCAAATGTGTTTTTTTATTTGGGCAGCAGAATCACAACACATGAAGTACGGGGTGTAAAATGTGATATTAAAAATTAACAGCTATATTTTGCCACATTTAGCATCTTAACTGCTAAATTAGCTATATTTATACTTTCAACTGTTAGTTATATTGCAGTGTTTTTACATTCTAACAGTATGATTTTGCACAGTTTAGCATCTTGACTGCAAAATTTGCCACAGTGATCATTAGAGTTAACATCCTACCACATTTAACATTCTAACAGCTCCATTTTGCTCCATTTCAACATCTTAAATACTGAATTTGCCTTATTAATACCCACATTAGTGACATTTTGCCACATTTATCATCTTTACGGCAACATTTGCTATATTTATGGTTTCAACTGTTAGTTATATTACAACGTTTTATATTCTGACTGTAAAAAAATTACCTAGATTTAACATCTTAACTTATGCTTATATTTTAACAGTTGCTTTTTGATTTTTTTTACAACATTTTAAAATCTTGGTTTCTTTGTTGTTATTTTATTGCTGTAAAGTGTCCATGTGTCCCTTGAAAGGTGTTTTTAAATTAAACGCATTATTATTATTATTATTATTATTATTATTATTATTATTATTATTATATAACACTAACACTTTGCCATGTTTAGCATTTCAGCAGCTACTGCATTAAGCTACACTTAGCTACACTTTTAGCTACACTTTAAAATCTGATTTGTTAACCTTACTTAAAAAAGAATGCAAACTGATTGCACTTTAAATAATCAGCACACAGGAGTGGGTATTTATTTTTTGCAGGTACTAATACTTACAAAGTAAAATGCACTTAAATGCAATTTACTTTAACCAAGACAAACCATTTTATAGTACTTGGAACTTTTTTTCTGAACTTTTATTTAAGAGTTGTATATATGTACTTAAGCATTAGTAAACAGTTAGCAAACTTCTGTACACTGTATTGGTTTGTCTAAATTACAGTAGTTAAGTAAGTTACTTTCTATGCATTAGTAGCTCAAACACGTCATTATCTCTGGCTTTAAACTTTTTTATTTTAAGTGTGTAAAGTCAGGTTTGTCAAATCAGTTTTTTTTCCTACAGTCATTCAGGAAATATTACATTCTTTTATCTAAATGTTTAATCCTAAATCCAAAATACCAGTAATTACAAAAATAAACACTTAGAATAAAAAAAAAAAAAAATATATATATATATATATATATATATATATATTCTAAAATCTAAATGTTGAAATTCAAACACAAATGTGGCAATTTTAACTATATTTCCAGCCAACATTCGAACTTAGAAGTAAACTAAATAAATAAATAAAACCCATCTTCTTAAAGTCCTGTTGATAGAAGTTCTTCCAACTACACTGTAGTAAATAAACTGTTGAATTAACTTAAGGAGGAAGTCACCCCCAAATCAACTTTTTTTTCCTGATAAACTATATAAATGAGTGTCTAATCGTGCTGCAGACACGTGTAGTCAATAGTTTAGCACTTTGGTGCATTTTAGTTAAAAATGTAATTTTCTGTCTAAAACTGTCAGTGTTGTGTAGTTGTCAGGTAAAAACTCTGCACTGCATTTGAATTTAAATCTGCCATCGCTATTGGCTAAGAGGTGCCCTAGAACGTTAGCTGGTACCATATGATGTTACAATGTTGTTGTGAGCCTGTGTGTGTGTATTTGTTAGCGGCTCCGCCCTCTCGGTCTTCTAGGCAACAGAATTTGCTGCATTTTTCTAACAGGAAGTGGGAGTTGAGTAAGAATCTGGTAGGAGGTGACTTGCTCTTTAACCAGATTATGCCAACTGGTTCCACTAAACCAAGTTGCTTGAATGTAAAGAGTAATATACTTTTACTTTTACTCGATAACAATGTATAATACTCTTCACATTTAAGCAATAAGCTTTAGTGGAACCAATTGTCATAACTTGGTTACATTAATTACAAATTTAATTTAGTTGTGTATTTGGTTCATTTTTATCTGCTTTTTCAGCCAATTTTTACTTTTGTGGATGTCAGTCTAAATTTTCCTTTTAGCTAAACACTCTAAAACAATCATGTTTATGTTTACATTTTAACAATCAGCACCCCATAATGGAGAAATATAAGGCGGCCATGATGTGGTGCACAAAGAGCAGCTGTCCTGCTGGAACATTTCACATTAACATCCATCTGTCCAGCAGTCACACCTACATGTTGGCACATAATTGTGGGAAAAGAGCGGCTGTGCTTCTAGTAACAAACATTGCAGGAAAGAAAGCAGAGTTCCCAGTGTCAATCACACCCCCTCACACACAAAATAATATGTATAAAAAAAGCCTTTCCTCAAATTGCCAGGTACAGAGAGTTGTTTCCCACCTGAAATTATTGCTCAATAGTGTGAAGCATATAATTTGTTTTAGGGCTTCAATAAATGGTCATTTCACTATCTATTAAACTCCTGGTAATATTGCTGCTGAATGGGTTAATTGGGCGGTTTGTGAATCAGAAAAAGGTGTAAAAAAATGTCCTTGACATTTTTTTAACTGAAAAAAGGTCAGCAAATATCAACAATTACCAATCTGTGTTGGGTATTATTTTACTTTTCCTTGTTTGAACACTTAATCTAATTATTTGTTCTTATTAAAATGTCACAATCCAATGTCAGCACCAAATCTAACATAGATCTGAGTCAAATTAATTCAATCATAACGTTTTCTAATCTGATTTGTAAAGTAAAGCTGCACGTGAGCTCATATTCAGTAAAAATAGACGTGAGTTTGAGTGACTGACGTCAGCTTTCAGCTAGATGATCTCAACCGCAGCCTGTTAGCTCCTTCCACACAAAGAGTAGAAATATTTGTCCAACCTTCTGATGCACACGGCTCAAGAGACGCACACAGAGCACAAACACAAAGACAAAATCTGACAGAGGCTGAGATATAACGTTCAGCACCGTCGTAGGAAAATCACTCAAGCCTCAATAAATATTTTCACTCTTTCCAAGCAAATAGCTTTCAGTCGTCTCATTCCCGTGTCTCACAGATGGACGCTTTCTCCCCAACTGTCCAAATATCTCATGATATAAAACACAATTCATGCAACTATGACAAAACACCGTTTTTATTGCAAACTGCATTGAGTACAATGATGTGCAAATAATTTGATAAAGTTTATATTGCAGCTGTGGCGTAAAACTCTACTTTTGGGGATTGCATTTAGTTGTAATGTGCCCGTATTTGTCCAGGAAAACACACCCATTTCCACTTTGTGGAGCTTTATGAGCTCTGGAAATCGCACATCTTTCACTTCACTTCTAAGAACTATTCCCAGAATTGCAGTTACAAGGTGATGCAGTTCAAATAAATAACACAAAGCCTCAAAACTGCAGTTGGATGTATTTTTTTCTTTAACAGAGCTGAAAATATGTGAATTGTCGCTGATGTACGGCCAAAAGGGGGCGAATAGAAGCGGTTATTTAATTGAATGCGTCCCACTGCTTCATGCATCGCCTGTCTCTGTCGTTTCTCTGTCTGTGCCCCATTGTTTTCACTTCTTTATCAAACACACACACACACACACACACACACACACACACACACACACACACACACACACACACACACACACACACACACACGCTTGTACGCTCTCAGGCAAGAGTACATCTCAGGGTGGCCTCTGCAGGTGACAGATGGCGTCCTCACAGCACTGCTCACTGTAAACTGGGTTTTAATCAAGCCTAAGCACATGCGAGAGATGCTAATTATCCACTGCAGGCTGAGAAAGTCCAACCAGGAGAATACTGTGACCACGCATGTGCATCGCCGCTTTATTATCACTTCCCCTTGTTGAGATAAAAACCCCACCATTAATGGCGCCGCGGATGAGATAGGCAAGGCAGGGTGGACTGTCTCCAGCGTCCCAGGATGCTCCAGGGCACTCAAGCAGTATCGCTCAACAAAATAAATATGGATAATCAACTTCACGAACTGTAATCCTGCAGCCTTAAAACAAACTCGGAAAGTTAAGCGTGGGGGGTTTCCAGCTGTCTCTCTGCACACACGCCAATAGAGAGGGGGTGTTTGGACTTTTCATGTGACTGTTGCGTTGTTCCAGAACATCGCAGACATTAAATCCACGTTTTTCCTTCAAGGGGATGATGGAATGAGCTTCTAATGACAAAATCTGTAACTTTTATGATGTGTAACATACCTTGGGTTGAAGTTGAAAATAAAAAGTCCAATTACAGTGATGCAATTAGGTCACAGCAAATGAGACAAGATTCCATTGTCCTCGTTCCAATTCTCCGTTCTGCTACACGTTAAAATGGCCCTGTATTACACCCTTCCCTATTGTAATTTGGAACAAAATGGCTGTAAAATGAGACTTTCTTCCTTGTCGAGGGGCAGATGTTATCTCCCTCCAGAGCCAAAGGTCAAGAATTAATTCAGAAGGAAGCTCTTTAATTTCTCTTTCCTAGGTTTTCATTTCCAAAAGCAAAGACGAGGGAAAAAAAACGTTATGAGGTTTCAGTAATCTGTTTAATCTTCATATAGAAATTCTGCATATGAGATAATCATCCTTTTCATTTAGGCGCATGAGCTGGCTGGCTTTAATATGCTGAAAATAGATGAAGTAAAAACAAAAATCATGTCGGGTGCGTGGCAGATGATAATGTTCTGATGCACTAAAATACAACCGTGACTAAGAGAGTTACACCGCATGATGTCTTCATTATTCATCAAAGCTGTTTCCACTTCGGGAAGATGGGAGGACTAAGAGATCGGGGATTGGAATGACGGGGAAAAAGTCACATTTTTTGGTCGAATTTAAAAAAGTAAAGCAGTATGCAATTTGAAAGAGGGATTTGTGAGCACACAGAGGCCAGAACACAGAGAGAGGCCTGATCGTAAAAGAACAAAGTAGGGGGAAGGACATGGAGACAAGCTGAGAGCCAAAGGGAGTGGAAGGATGGAGAAGGACAAATAGAAAGGAATGGGTGGGGGGAAAAAAGAAAAGGAGGGGGTAAAATGACAGAAAACTCTATTTTCTGGATATCATTTTGATGCTGAAAGTGCATCATGTCGTCATGCTGTCTCCTCGCCGCCCGTCTGATGGGTTTGGAAAAGAGCAAGTGATGAGCCATTATGTTGAAAGTGGAAGAGGGCAGGTAGGTGTCCGGCACATAAGTGAAGAGGAGAGGCACAGGAGGAAGGAGAGAGGAGGGCGTGGCGCAGAAAAATGGATTAACGAAGGCAACGAAGAGGCAGAAATTGGGGATAAAAGAGGTCACGGGAGGGAGATAAAAGACACTCAATTAAAGGAGTGAATGGATGGCCCATTAGACCCGAACAGACACCTGCACGCCCTCCCTCCCCGCTCCGCTGCAGGCCACGGAAATGTCAGCTTCTGGTTCGAGTTCATCAGCCTCCCGTGTTGTTCAGAGGCTAGCTGATGATCAGAGCTGCAGGTACACTTTGCTGCAAAAGGTGTGTCAATTTTTCTCACTTGTTCCACAAACACACAAGCAATCGCACAGCAAGCGGAGAGGAAAGGGGAAGAAAAGGAAAGAGACCTGCAATGCTCTGTGCCGTTTTTGCAAGAGAAAAAAATAGCCGGAGGCGAATGAACGGAACGAACAAACTAAATAATGAAGTCCCTCCAAAAATGTGAGCTCACTTTGCTCTGAGTAAACAACAAAACATCTTCTGAGAATATGAGGGAGAGAGACAATGGAGATGAAATTGGTGGAAAATCAAGAGGCTTGTTTTAATCTTCCTCCTGATCTGCTGTCGACTACATTTCAACCTTTTTTTTCCTCTTTATCTGCACGTTCGGTTACACCCTGACAGGAGGCAAATTCTGAGTCTTTTGTCACGTTGAAAAAGCAAAAGCAAAGTCTGGGTTTGCATGACAGGCAGATGTTTCTTGGGAAACGGAGCTGATTGTCTTCATTATTTTTCCTTGAGATCCTAAAACAGACTGTGCAAGAAAGAAAAAATGAGTAAGAACACTGCTGGTGGGTCAAATTGACACAAATGCTCATTTTTTTCCAGTCTTTCTAATCCCAAATCTTTTCCTTCTTCTCTCTTCAGATCAAAAACAAAGCAAATCTACACCAGCATTTACAAATCTCTCAGACAAAAGACAAAAATAAATAGCATATTGCAGGTGGAGACATCCTGCATAGTTGTGGTGCGTTCCAGAAAAAAAAAGCACCACGCTGATCGAAAGAACATGCTTTTGAGCAAGTCCAACCTCAATATGTCCCCCCACAGAGCCCATTTCTCAAAGTGTCCTTGTGTCACACAGAGAAATCATCATACCTCTGACAGGCTCTGCTGTCAGTGGAAGCATGAAGTCTGCTCTCTCTCCCTCAGCCCATCGCGCCACTCCTCCTCTCAGCTCTTTATTCAGCAGCAAAGTGATAACCTAACCCGATCCAGGCCCTCACATCATAGCCAACAGAGCCGAAGGGCCTTTTGTAATCGATTTAATTCAAAATCTCACACGGCTTGGATGTCAGTGATTTCATTTGTGGCGCACGTGGCTTCGAGCGTGTTTACCGTTTGCTTGGAACGCACGTAACTGTTCCCTCGGCTCAGAGGAAAGCAGGGTTTAAAAAGTTTAGAAAGCGAACGTAAGCGCAGAGATGAGGTGAAATCTGACTGATTATTTCTGATTATAATCAAATACTTAGAGTTTTTCACGCAGGCTACCTCCTGCATTAGCTTCTGATAGAAAACAGACAGCGAATTCTAGGATTTGAAAATCCTGACAGATCTATGTCTCGTTGTGAATTTGCATTCATGGCCACGCCCATCTTGGCTTGCACCCACCCACAAGAAGGCTTTTGTTTGCAGCGAGCAGAGAGAGCGGAGCGTGTCTCGGTTATAATGACTTTGCATCATGGCTGAAAGCCTTCTGTTAGCCAATCAGAAGCAAGGTGTGTGCATATCATTAGTAATAGTGATTAATTCTGCTGTTTTCAGCCCAAATCTGCACCAGCAAACTTCTGCATCTCAGAACAGGAGCATCATAGTTATTTTTTTAATGACTCCTAAGGCGTTGATTTACACTAGAGAACAATGCAAACGTATTCACCATTTTGTCTGTGATGGTTCTCAGTCATCCAGGTCATTGTAGTCTAATGAGCTTTGAAAGAAAAGCGTCTGGACTTCTTTGAGTTGCTTGAAGACGTTTCACCTCTCATCCGAGAGGCTTCTTCAGTTCTGAACAGTTCAGTTTAATAAATGAAATATTTTTACCATTATTTTGATTCACCCTACTTTCTTTGTTTTGATTTGATTTAATTTTGCTATAATTTGGACCCAGTTGTCTGCTTTTGCTTAAGTCTTGAGCCTGACTTAAGAACTTGAGCCAATCAGAAGTGAGGTGTGTGCATATCATTGATAATGAGCAATCCGGCTGTTTTCAACTTCTGCACCTCAGAGCAGGAGCATCACAATTGTTTTTAATGACTCATAAAGCATTGATTTACACCGGAGAACATTGCAAATGTATTAAATAAACAAGTAAACCACCCCTTCAAGACCAGAATGTGAGTTTAGAAGAAGCTAAAATATAGAAGTTGATATCTACGTCTATATTTCACACCTCTGGAAGCAAAACAGAGACTAAATGAAGTAATTCTGAGTATTTTTCTGCTCTGAAACATGGGTGTCTGCAGCTTGCGGCTGCTTAAACTTCTCATTAATTCACTGTGAAATGAATTCCAGAATCAGTCCCACACAGCCAGCTTATAGTACACATTTATGTTTATTTTTGTTTACATTCTCACAGATGGTAACCTGTGATACATGGAAGAAGGGTGCATCTGTAACTTGTTGGTTTTGTTGCCAGTTTCTTCGTCTCTTTTGAATTACTTTCCTCATAGATTCCTGCTTATTGATTTCTATTGATTCTTTCCATTTGACAGTCTACAGTGGGTTGGGTCGCGCTCCTAATATAGGCTAATAAAAACACATCCTGGGTTCAGTTGGTTGTGTTTGCAACGTGTTTTCCTCCCGTTAGAGTCATTTCACGCGTCTCCGTAGTTGCAGGCAAATGTTTTTCAGCTGGCTAATACGATTCCGCTGACGTTTATTTGGAGATGCGGTGCATGACTCCTGGCCTCCCACCACATCTCCACAGCTAACTCCACTCTCCTTTCTGTCTTTCCCCACAGAAGCCGTAAGAAAACAGTAATAAAAGACCACAACTGAGAGTGGGCTGAGAGTGGACTGCTCTGAGGCAAACTAATCTATCTTTACTTTGTATCCGCTGGCCTCAACGCTCTCTGTTTTTCTTTTCACTCACAATTCACATTGTCTCCCTCTCTGACAAAAATACCTTGATTTTGTCATCTTTTACGCCTCCGTGTGACATCAAATTTGCCACCATCTCCCTTGGAGGGACCGTGAGAAGGACAGCTCCGTGTGTATCAAAATATGCAGGAATAATCATTCCGTGTTAGTGCTTTTAGCTCTGACCTTCAGTCAGATTTTAGACAGAGGACCAGACAGGCGGCAGCGCTCCTCTCAAGGGACAGTTCGCAAAACAATTGCACATAGACCCCCCCAACCCTTGCAAAGGAAATCATGAGTGATGATGACAACGAGCGAAAGGCTCTGAATAATAAAACAAGTAGAATCTCAGGTCTCATTTGTATTCTATTTGATTTCCAAAGAAAAAGTGTTAAAATAAGCATTTATGCTAAATCTGTTTACCCTGCAAACAAGGTCAATCAGCTAAAGCTTCCTTCTTTGTAAATAATCTTCTAAAATGTTGCTTCTGAATCTAAGAAAAGAAGAAAACGCTGACTTAATTCTGAGCACACCGAGAAAACTAATTTCATACCTCACAGACATTTGCCATTTCAAAATCTTTACCCAGTATTAATCAGCACTGAGCTTTTTTTTACAGCTGAGGCATGACAGCGAGACCTTCAAAGCTCCACAACTGTAAACATGTTTTAGAAATCCATCTCGATAGTTCCCTGCTTCGAGTCCATGGGTGGTGCTGCATGCTAATGGAAGACAGATCTCCTCTTTGTTCTTGAAACCCACAGTGGGTATTTTTAAACCATGGAAATCATTTGCCAGCAGAGATAGTTTCAAATTTCTATAAGCTACAGCGAGGCCAAGTGACAGATGAATATTTTAAGCAGCTTTGTGTGCATTTAAATGGGTTTGCTGTGAAACGTGCTGGCACTGGGCCAGGCCACTGGGTGTTATCCATGATTCCTGCAATCCCAAACTGAACTACGGCATGCTGATCCAGGGTGACAGAAACCAAAAGTAAATAAAGGTAATTAACTTCTAACTCCTTCTGAAAGCATTCCCACCACCTGTGTTTATTCCCAACATCTTTATAATTTTACCTTTTCATAACTCAGTTGAAATACAATCAAATCTCAGCTCCGTGGAAAGAGTAAAAAAAAAAAATAAAACACCTCTTCACCAGAGGGGATTTTAGTCTTTTTCTCACTCGACTGAAAGAAAATAGTTGATTTTTTTTTCTAAAGTGAAACATAACGTTTCCATATAGGTCACAGATATTATTCACATATGTCTGAGGTGAGGTAATGTAAACAGGAGCGAAGATGTGAAAAAGAAGGAGTACTTATGAGTCAACAACACTTTCGGTAGTAGCCGACAGCCCAGGGACAAACCGCATTTGTATGCAGATGGAAGTGATATTGTTATCACTCAACTCCACGTTTGATGCCAACTATGAAATATAGACTTTTGTAAAATTAAATTCAATTAGGGCTGCACCGATATGAAATTTTGGGCCGATACCGATATCCAATATAATCGCAGCTATGGCCGATAACTGATATTAGCAGATACAGATATATGTTATTATATACACACATCACACACATTTACACATCTGAGATGATTACCATCACTGTCACATGACTAAACAGCCCCCCCCCCAAAAAAACAAGATGGAAAAAATATCAGCTGTTAATACGGATATATAAAAAATGACAAACATTGTCCAATACCAATATTAATTTGCTTGTTTGTTTGTTTTTCTATATTTGTTTAATGAGCAGGACTATCAGAATAACTCAACAGTCTTTGATAAATAATAGATGTGATGATTTATTATGTGCACGACAGAACATTTGTTCGTGTATGAGCTCACGGACATGCTCATTAATAATTTGTAATCAACCATTGAGAAGTCATCGTTTTTGAGACGTTTTAAAATGAAAAGAGGATCACAGCTGAGTTTGGGAGCAACTCCTGGCTGTTCAGCTGTCGGTGTCACTAAGCAGCAACATTTCAGGCCCTGCTGACAGTTGCTGTGCAGGTGGAAGTGGAACACGACATTTTGTTCTGGATACCTGAGACCCTTAGCGGCATTGCAAAGTGGTGTTGGGTGTTCTCAACCAGCCAGCAGATGTGAACCGGTTGGATAACACTTCTACTCTAACAAGGCAGTTTATCCCAGCCTGCCTGGGGCCCGCACAAAGCCCAACCAGGACCAATCAGATGCAGGAATGTTTCTAAATACACATTTAATTCAGTGTGGGAATTAGCTCAGCTTTATCGCCTGCAGCTGGTGGCCCAAACACACGTGTTATTGTGATTTTGCTGTTTTTCTCTGACACTTGTCGCTCTTCCGAGAGCACAAAAGGCTGACTATAGGCTGTGTGTGAGTGTGTAAAAGGTTTCGGCCTGACAGGAGAACAGCGGTTGTACAATGCAAGCCTCTTGTCTGGGCAGAACGGAGCACGGGGCAAGGAGGAAACAGGCAAACCCAGGGGAGCTGACCTCCTGATTTAGCCAGCCTCCTGCAGGAGCAGCTGGGATTATCTGCTGAGTGGGCACATCTTGCAGGACAGGGAAAAGCTCTGAAAGGGGCTCCTGCTTCTCCGGAGTAATGCTCTATTATTTCCTCCGCCTCTCTCAGCATGTGCATTTACTTTCTTTTGCACGCATTTGATAAGTTTGAATAAAGTTATTTAAACGTCCATTCAAGTTTCTATTTTTCTTTTGGGAAACTGCTTTTGGACCAGTATTCACAAACAATAGCAGCTTGTCTAATCCCCCCCCCCCTCTCTCTCTGTCTGTCTCTCAACACAGAGATGTGAAGTGAAGGCTACTTGACCATGAGGAAAGGAGGCATGAGAAGAAAAACATTTGCAGGGAAAAGCACAAAGTCTCAGGGTGAGCCTGTCGCTATCCATGGTACTGAAACAGCAGCCCGGGCTATTAGTTTGGTCAGGACCAAGGACAGCGACACACTGATTTTCAGTCTCCATCTGCTTTTGCTCCGGATAATGGACAGACAGAGAGAAAAGCTTTACCTCAGAGCAAAAGATCTCAGTGACATGAATCATGTCTTATCTCTCGTGGTCACGTCAATCTCACAGCTGATGTCACAATGCCCCCATGGATTCTACTTTTACTCCACATAAGGCCCACAAAACTCAGTAGGTGCAACAAAAACGCACAAAAAGCCCTGCTGAAAAAATCAGCACGTTCTTTTTTGGATGCTGGTGATTGGATGCTGGACCATCCCATCCTGGTGGATACAATGCTGGTCCACCAGCTAAACCAGCAACAAAACACAACATATGCTACTTTTTTCAGCAGGAAGATGAACTGATGAATAAAATGCCCTAACTCATCATTACATCAGTCGTTTTCACACATTTTCCACTTTGCATTCAATGATTTTAGTCCTAATTTGAAGGTGTGCTCTCATGCAGGGAGCAAAATTTTTACTGAATGGACGCCCCGGCGTCTGTCAGACAATGCGTGAGACATCACTCATCGGAGGGAGAATGCAGCAGGAAGACAAGCACTTCCCGTTGCCATAGCGGTGGATCGTGTGGACGCGGCCTGACTCTTAAACAGGACCCCCACGGGGGGGAACTTGTGCTTCTTTATGAGGCTGTGTTGTCAACGCGCTGATGAAATCCGTTCTTCTGTCACTCCAAGATGTTATGTTTCTTTTTTCTTTTTCTTTTCTGGGAATGCAACAGAGAGAGAGAGACGATGCCCCTCCCGTTCCTGAGACGGATCTAATTAAAAAACCCCAAGAGGTCTTATTTCAAGGTTTCAGGCGCTCATGCATTAATGACACTATTTTGAAGTTATAAGCCATTAGGCGCTGTAGTGGCAATTGTAATCAACACTAAATACAGGCAATCAGGTTTCAGCAGACGATCCCTGCATAAAGAGAAGGGACGAATTAGAAGTTTTCCCACAAAGTTTAAGTTCAGATGATTATTCTCCGGCGGCTTCTTCTGAAACTTTTCACCAAAGTAAAGACGACAAAATCCCACCTGCAGGGAAATTAAACCCACATTTTCACGTATCCATAATCGATTATGTTCACATGTAGACCTTTACCGCAGTGGAAGCTGTGTACTCGGAGGTTTAAATGGCACGGAGATCCAGGACTGCGCGCGGAACCATAAGTCACGGACCAGTGTTTCTTCCGCTTCATTTGCGGTGAACAGCCGTGAAACTGTTGCATTCTCGTTAAATTACTGGGAGATCCAGAGTTTCAAGTTTTCTAAAGACACACTACGACCTCAGAGGTGATTAATCTCACTAAAAAACAACATGAAACGTTCAGATCTGAAGTCTGGTTGCGCTCTGAAGGATGGAAAGGCAGATTTTTTTAGATCAAATATTTGTGCCGATACACTTTGTCTGAAGTGGCACGCGAGCAGAAAACCACACACACCCGACGTACGTGCTTCTTACCATCTGAGAGGTGTTGTTGCATTTAACAGAAAGAAAAGGTTTTCTTACCAAATCTTAAAACGTGTGGCATCCCGCGAGTGTAACCAAGAAAGAGCAGCAGCAGAAGCGGGATCAGCCTGAGGTTGGACCTGAAAATGAGACTGGTTATCATCAGATGATGGGAGGTAATCTTCATGTTGTTTTGAAAAAATAAAGCACAGTGGTTAATCCCCCCGGTGCGCGGGTTTGAATCCCTCGTAATGCTTCTACGGCTGTTGGGCAAGGCAGGGAAACGGCGGCCCTGGATGCGCAAGATCACGGCATGGTCACTTGCGCTTTCCTTAAATCCATTCGCGATCCCGGCATGGCTCCTTCCCCTTCTCCGTCTTCACTGCGCCAACAAACGGCAATCCTCGGGCTTGATGAGCGATGGGACATCCATGTCAGAAGGTACGGATCCGGTGGAGACGGGGGGAGCCGGAGCATGGGCTACCGGTGAGCTACTGGAGAGGGGCAGGAGAGCGCCAAGCAGAGGATACAGCAGCGATATGCAGCCTCCTATGAGGCTCTCCGTGTTGCCTGCGCTCCCATTATACTGCACTGCTGCACAGACTCTGACGTCGAGCCAAACCTGATGTTGTGAACGCGCACAACGGAGAGGAAAACGCGTGAGTAAGAGAGAGGGCAGATGAGGGATGCGAGAGAGAGAGAGAGAGAAAGAAAGAGAGAGAGAGAGAGAGAGAGAGAGAGAGAGAGAGAGAGAGAGAGAGAGAGAGAGAGAGAGAGAGAGAGAGAGAGAGAGAGAGAGAGAGAGAGAGAGAGAGAGAGAGAGAGAGAGAGAGAGAGAGAGAGAGAGAGAGAGAGAGAGAGAGAGAGAGAGAGAGAGAGAGAGAGACCAAAGAGGGCAAACAGAAAAGGACAGCGTGTCAGAGACTGGAAGATAACAGGCAGAAAGAACCTTTAATTAATACCACCTTTACTGGTCCACTCCCACAATGTGGCTCAAGACTTAAGCAAAAGCAGACAATTGGGTCCAAATTATAGCAAAATTTAATCAAGTCAAAACAAAGAAAGTAGAGTGAATCAGAAATAATTCCACTGTTCAAAATAGAGAATACATTTGCATTGTTCTCTGTTGTAAATCAATGCATTAGGAGTCATTAAAAAAGAACTATGATGCTCCTGTTCTGAGATGCAGAAGTTTGCTGGTGTAGAGTTAAGCTAAAAACAGCAGGATTAATAATAATTATTAATGAAATGCACACACCTCGCTTCTGATTGGCTAACAAGACACATTCAGCCATGTTGTAAAGTCTATCACCAAGACAGGCCCAGTCCCAATACTTGCACTTCCACCCTTGCACCTTTCAATTGCGCGACCAGGTGTGCGAGTGTGGAGGGTGTCTTGACTCTCAAATGCGGAAGTTGATCACGCCCGTTTTGCACCCTTGATCCGCACTTCACCCAAGTCTGCATCGATGCAAACTTGGGTGAAGTGTATTACCCACAATTCATTGCTGCGAGAGAGACGGCTCAAGCTCCTTTTCTGAAAATATATATTTTCTAATGAAAGTGGTTCATTTTAAGATGACTGGATGTTGCTCTGAAAAGTTTAGACAAAGCAGCAATGAATGTAAATTTATTTCAAATAATTGTTTGGTTGTTTAAAAGTTGTTAACAAAAGTTTAAAAAAATGTATCACAGCGACCTGCATCCCAGCATGCATTGTGGTCAATGACGCAATGCTCCCTGTCTCAATTTGGCAAATATCTGCACACTTGTGTACTACGCACTCAAGGCTTTACAACCCACTTCTAGTGCACTTTGTTGAAGACCGCAGGGCGCAGTGCGAGTATTGAGAATAGGCAACACTCTGCTCTCTCCTTGCCGCAAAAAATAAATAAAAAGAGTTTCCATGAGCCAAGATGGGTGGAACCATGAATGCAAATTCACAGTGTGACATAGATATGTGAGGATTTTTAAATCTTAGAGTTTTTCCATCTATTTTGTATCAGAAGCTAAAGCAAGAGATAGGTGTAGGAGACTGTTTTCATGTTCAGCCTGCATGAAACACTCAGAGTGATCGATTATAATCAGAAATACTCATTAAAACAAGGATGTTCAGTCAATCATACCTCCAAAAGCTATTGTGAATTGTGTTCAGCACCATGGACAGCAACCCCTGCTAAATCACTGATTCATTTTTGATATCAGAGAAAGGGATCATGCAAAAGCAGTAAAGGACTTTTTTATTTGCTGCCATTCACAACTTATCTTTATTCCACATCCTCTTTTGTGGAATTTCAAGCAGCAATCTCTAACTAAAACAACGTGGGTGGAGTGGGATAAAAGGAGTTAAAACCAGCAGAACTGCAAATCCGTCATATCGACAGAAGCTGCTGAAAGGTGCGAATGTTTAACCCATGCAAATGAGTCCATTTAGATTTCAAAGCCTTACAACAACAATGGAAACATGTGTGTGTGTGTGTGTGTGTGTGTGTGTGTGTGTGTGTGTGTGTGTGTGTGTGTGTGTTTGTGTGTGTGTGTGTGTGGCATATAGAAAGTAAAGTACCTGCTGGTTGAATTTCAAAGGGAAAGAAACATCTCTGGAACCATTTTTTTAATCTGATTATTAGAGTTGAAGCAAGCTGTGTTCTACTGCGATGGAGGGGGTTCCTCTCGCTGAGAAGATTCATATCTGCCACTCTTGCACAGGCCATCTGGATGCACCTTATCAGCGTCCGCCCCCGTGACCAGCTCTTCACAGGCCAGTGCATCGGCTGGAAATAAAGGTACAGCGGCGCACCTCCTCCCCATAGAGGATGGAGGGCTATTTAATCCCCACAGAGAAGTGAAAGGAGCTCTTTGATCGGAGTCCAAGCGTGGATGAACATGGTCATTGTGGGGTTTAAGTGTGAATGACTTGCCTCTGAGTGTTTGGGAGTGTGTGTTGTTCAGAAACACTCCAAAATAAAATCATTGCTGACATATTTTCCTTCCTCAACTGAAACATTCCCTCAAAAAACCTGATTGAACTGTTTTTAGTTGTCAACAGTGTAAATTAAACATTAAAAATATGATAATATTTTATATTGACACAACTGTATTATGTTTAAAACCAATTTATTTAGTTTCATTCTAAACATATAATTTTAAAAAATTCAACAACAAATGATAATCCACCATTTGTTTCCCGATGCTTCACAGGGTGACTGGAGCCTACAGAGCTCCGGACCCCACGTGACTCTCAGTTAGTGGACGCCATATTGGCAGGTAAAAGAAGCTAAACAAACACGGATCTAACCATGAACGTGAACGGGATCGGCTTGGATTTTACTTTGTCTGAGTTTACTTCACACTTTAAAACCGAAGAAATCATTTTATATAGTCATAAATTAAATAGACTAAACATCTCCGACCCTTTCCGTGTCCCTGGGATACAGCCAGAAGCTGTTGGAGCGGACTTCTTACCGGACCTGGCCGGGGAACCCCTTGGGATTCCCCCGGAGGAGCTGGCTCAGGTGGCTGGGGAGATAGAAGTCTGGGACTCTCGACGCTACTGCTCCCGCAACCCGACTCCGGATACGCGGATGAAAATGGATGGACAAATAACAGATTTACACGTAAGTAGTTTAAATAGAGTGCTGTGCTGTTTGAATGTATAAACTGAATGCCAAGAGAAATCACTAGTTTGATTGTTTTCCATGAATAAAATAAATATGTCAGGCAGGAGCGTCTCAGGATCTGACTCAGTGAGACAGATAATAGCAATCCAAAGTGCTTTTTATGTGTGATCTGACAATTGATCAACCATTGCTTAGCCGGTTAATTGCTGTGATCATAAAACACGGAAACGGCAGCACGCAGAAATCACGAGGCTCATGTTTTACGTGATGTTTACTTGCTGCTATGAGTAATTAGACAGAAAAAGCCACACCAAAATAAGTTTAGGAAGCCCACTAAGAATCGTAATAAAAGCATTTAAAATAAATACCATACACAGTTGAGGAAACATAGGTTTAAGTACCTGATATGAAGCGGTCGCTTTATAAGCGAAAACCTTTACTCTCGGGATCCCACAGCTTCATTTCAGCCCGGTCACTAGCGCGTTTTATTACAATGATCCAACGTTTGCGGCGCTCCGGATCTTGGGGAATCCTGTAGATGGCTCATTCCTTATGTCGTCCGCGTCTGTTCTGGCATCCTGGTGCACAACAGGAATCTACCATATTTCCTGTCTGATTGCGTTTCTGACAATAACAAGTAGTCCAGCTGCCGGCTTCTACCTGCCAATATGGCGCCGTTTTGATTTGAACTGTTGCATGCCTGGAGAAGTGACGTCAACTCCCGGAGCTCTATAGTGACAACAGTTGCCAATTACCAAAGGGTTGGCTTGAGGTCAAAGGTCAGACAATTTCCTTCAGGGTTTTTCTGGTAAACAACAGAATTAACTGCTTCACTGATTACAGCAACTCATTCAGGTCCCAAAGTAGCAATTTAGCCCCAGACCATCACACCGCCGTCACCATGTTCGACTATTGGTGTATGTTCTCGTTCTGTATTAAAGCGTTAGTTTAAGATGAAACCAGATGAAATAAGAAACACATCCCTTCCCATCAAAAGCAAAATCAGCAGGGTTTTATTGCCACATGTGCAAAATATCACAGCTTTAGGAAATTGCTGCAGTGCTTGGTGCAAAAAGAAAGATAAAAATAAGAGACAAGCAAATATAGGAAGTAAGAATATAATCATGATAAAATAATTATAAAAAGAGGCAATCATTAGAGAAACAGCTACTATATACAAGACAGTGTAGGTACTGATCAGAGTGGAACAGTTAAGTTGTAAACAAAACACAGGGTCATGTGACTGAAACCAAGTGACTGGAGTGGGCAGCCCTAGGATTGTCATTCATGAGTCCAACAGCAGAGTGGAAGAAACTGTTGCTGTGGAGCTGAGCCCATTTTGATGCCATAGAGGCTCTGGTCGGAACGGATCTGAGCCTCCTGCCCAATGGGAGAGTCAAAAAGTCTGCTTTGATTGTTTGTAGATGTTGTGAATAAGCACAATTTGTTGTTTTTATGTCTAATTGTTTTATCTTATTTTAGTCTTGTATTTGTTTTTTGATCTTACCTGCTTTTCTTTGATGTAAAGTTGTAAATGAGAATGAGTTCTCAATCGACTCATCTGGATGAATAAAGATTAAATAAAAAAGACTGTGTCCAGGGTGACACGGGTCAGCTGTTTTCTGACCTGCATGCCCAAATAACCTGGAGGTGTACAGGTCCTGTATGGAGGGGAGTTTGCAGCCAATGACCTTCTCAGCAGAGCATACAACATGCTGCAGATACTTCTTGTCCCTGGTAGTAGCTCCAGTATACCACACAGTGATTTTAAAGAGGCGAGGATAGACTCAATATTGTGTAGTGTAGAACTGCCTCTTCGACTGTGTTAGCAGGTAGAATTTCTTCAACTGCATTAGGAAGTGCATCCTCTGCTGGGCCTTTTTTAAGACAGAGGTCACTTGAGCTCTTGGATGATGGAGATGCCCGAGAAGCGACATGAGTCCACCATTGTTATGAGATTGTCAGACAGGGTTGGGGGGAGGGGGGCTGTGTGCTTTCTAAAGTCCACAACAACCTCCGCTGTCTTCTGGAACACCAGCCATTCGACCTCCATTCTGTAGGCAAACTCATCCCCGTCAGAGATGAGTCCACTGGCGGTGGTGTTGTCAGCAAACTTGATAAGCTTTACAGCAGGTGTGGTGAACCCTGGTCAATGATGGCCGGTATCCTGCACGTCTTTGCTCCAACACTTCTGATTCAGTGGTTGATTCACCTGTTCTGCAGTTCATCAAGCTCTGCAGAAGCCTGTTAATCACCTGCTGATTTAAATCAGGTGTGATGATGCAGGGTTGAAACTAAAATATGCTGGATAGTGGCCCTCGATGGACCGTGGTTCCCCACCCCTGCTTTACAGACTTGTGGTTGGAGGTGCAGTCAATGGTGTACAGGGAGAAGAGCAGAAGGGAGAGAACACAATACTGAGTGGAAGCAGTGATGATGGTCTGCAGGTCCGAGAGATTCTTCCCCAGCATGACTTGTTGCTTCCTGTTCATCAGGAAGAGAAAGAGATCCACTTTTGTCTAGTCAGTCCCCTGATTTTACCAACAATCTGTAGGGCCATCAAGAATTATTTACCAAAAAAAAAGAGACATGTTCTTGTGAGGTTTTTGATTTAGGAGGGAAGCTGTTTTTTCCGCTGTCAGAATAACATCCTCTGACTTTAATGCTAACCAGGTGAGGCCAGCAGTGATTTGGTGTGAGAATAAGTGCTGCCTTTTTAGACCATTTTTAGCCCTCTGCGTGTTGTCTTACAGCTGCTGTTGAAGTGATTTCTTAATTTGACATATCTAGTAGTAATCTGGGTGTAGCCAGGGAAATTTAACTCACTTTTCCAGCTAATTAGGTTACTCGCTGTTAAAGCAACACCAAGCTGTTTTTATCACTTTAACCAGTCTCTTTAAAAGTGGGGTTCAGGGATTGTGTTGGTAGAAAGTTTACCAACTTCACATGCTTCAGCACTCTGCAGTGCTCTGCTCACCAAAAACAGCACTTAAAGACATATTTGCAACATTTTTATATTTATAAATATATTCTTGAGCCAGTATGCACTATAATTACCCTTTTTGGGGTTAAAGAAATGTCACTCAGATGCACAACTGCACCCTGTGGCCAGAATATCACACTTGCAACTTTAGAGTGCTGGTTCGATCGGTTGGACTTAGTAAAAATGGAGCTAACATGCCTGGTGCAGCAGTCTGCTTCCAGCACGTTTCCTGCATGTTTTACATCATGGACACAGCTGATTTGTTTACTTTGTAGTAGACATTAATGAAGGTTGAGGAGACATTTCAGCTGAATTAAAGGTGTTAAAAAGACAAACACACAGCGAGGAGATAGGTTTCACTTTTGGTTTCACTAAAACAGACAATAGGGGGTGCTAAAAGCAACCCGAAACTCCTTAGTATCCCCTTAAGTGTTTTGTGGAGTGGGTAAGTGACCTAGAGGGCACTATTTAACTGCTTAATGGCTGTTTTTCATTTCAACGACCATCAATAAAAAACACAAGAAGAAGAAAAAAAAGAGTTTTCTTTTTTCTTTTTTGGCACACCGGTGGAGCCTGACAGTTAAAGTAAGAGAGTAATGTCTTTGGAGGCGAAGCAAAGAGCTAAACCAGAGTAAACATCGGCCATTTGAGGAGCTGAAGGAGGTTATGATATCATAGACTGATGGGGACCTGGCTTTGTTGCTACTGAACTGTAAGTAATGTTCTTTTTTTGTCCACCAATGTGGATCTTTTTTTTACTTAGTGGCTTTTTTTAGTACCAGTTAGCTCATATTAGTATTAGCTCTTTGTTAGTGCTAGCTACCTCAGGGTTGTTTATGACAGTTGTAATTCAACTTTGAACCAGTAGGATGGAGGAGCAGGAAACAGTTTAGTGTTACTTTATTTTATGATTTGGCAAGAGGGCAAATACCCTTGAAAACTGCTTTTTGTATTTTTGCTGATGTGACGCATTTAAATGTGAGGAAAAAAATGCAAAACAAGAAATCTGTAAGGGGGCAATTATATCCCCTTTGGAAAGAAGGAAGAGCACCTGGAAACCATGTAAACCATGCAGAAACGTCTTTCCCATGAGTCAAATTCAGGATGCTCTTGCTGCATGAAAACACTGCGCCCAACTGTGCAATCAGTGTCTCAAACTAGCTTATGCACTTATTACATGTTATCCTTCTTTTTAGGTAAAACATGCACACATGTGTTGCATTACTGCCCCCTTTTGGATGAAAAAAAAACATTTTTTTATAAAGTTAAACAAACAGCACTTTTTTGTAGAAGCAACACACGCTACTTTTGTGTGACTCATATTTAAATCAGTTTAACTCATCCGACCGTGTTTCCAGTGTGTTTCTGAGCCACTTTCGTCTGCTTTGCTCTCGTCCTCCATGTTTATTAGCTAATGGTGAATTCATAAGAAAGAATCAATGTGTGAATAAGCGCGTCATCGTTTCGCTTTTGCTGAAGTGCTACTCCATCCTACTTGACAAGATCTGTCATCCCCCCCCCCCCCCCCCCCCCCCCAACAAATAACAGCAAATGCATTTAGCAGTGAAGAGGTCGCTTGGAGCAGCTAAAGGAAAAAACGAAGTAATTACATGGAATTGAGTAGGTGGTGTGAGCACTGACTTTGAACCTGTGTCGGCCTGCGTGGGTCTGCACACCAGCACTCTGAAGTGTGTGAATATCAAAGAGAATGGCACTCATCATGCTACCATCTGGACCATTAGCATAATTATGGAGAAATTCAGGGTTTTCCGTAGAAGTCAGCAGAGCTTCACACAGCATGAAAGGAATGCTTATTGAGCTCAGGGAGAAAACATCAATTGACAGGCAAGGCAAGCTGGTTTCCTCTCAAAAGTACAGCACCCTCTAGATCCAAAGCCAAGCACTGCAGCTGCAGTCGTCCCTCCGGCACCCAAAAACTCAACGCACCCAAAATGCAATCAGCAAATTAGAAATAATACCATTATAAATAACTCGGGATTAATTTCCTAATAGAAATCAAAACAGCACTGATTGCTCGTGTCCAACAAAGGAGGAATTTGCACTCATATGTATGCTTTGCACATTATCACATGTTTAAATCTTAATTAGCAATCATAAGCCAAAAACTTTTCCTTTCTCCATGAGCCGGACTGAATGAGATAACTGTGTCAGTCAGGAAAAGAGGGGGAGATATGGGAATGGCAAATTGCCTCATTATGATGCTCAAACGAATCGTGCTCCTTTAGCTTGTTGTGACTAATAGGAAAATACCCCTGTGCCATTTGACAGATGATCTGGTATTTTCATCCATGATCAGACTGTGTCGTCTTTGAAGGAGACTGCAAATTAGATGAGTTTATACGCACCCACTCACTTGTAACCCACGGAGGCTTCCATCGGAGCTGGCTGGTGAGTTTATTCAAACGCAATTCATGAACGGGGTAATGCAAAGGGGACTTTATGCAAAGGCGAGATAACCACTGCTAAAAAGCCTTATGTCGTCCTCTCTCTCTATATATTTCTCTTTTTTTCTCTTCTCTCTCTCTCTCTCTCTCTCTCTCTCTCTCTCTCTCTCTCTCTCTCTCACACACACACACACACACACACACTGGTGGAAAGATAGCACTGGCACCAAGGAGGAAACCATGGAAACGAGAAGCTGATGCACTTTGAATGGTAAGACCCTGAAAAAAAAGAAGACATTCATTCAGTTGAGTTGCCCTGCATTAAAGGCTCATCTCTCCAGCGTTATTTTGAATGCTACAAGTCATTTTTGAATGCTTAGCTCCAGAAGTTAGGGGTGGTCTCACTGCATCAGACTATTATGTCAAGACGACTGTGGCTAAGGATGTCTTAACACCTTGGCAAATGCATTATGGAAACACCCACACATTCTCCACACATGCAAAATTTATAAACCCATTCACTTTTCAAGCTTAAGTGTCCCTGCAAGTGCGCTGCAGCGTTTGTGCCTTATTTCAGCAGTTCTGGGTTCCAAGTATTTACATTTCCCATTTGTGGGAAAATCAGCTCTCGCCTAAATGTCTTGAGCGGCGCTCTCCATGAAAATCCCTGGGACTTCAGTGGGAATACAATCTTCAAAAGATGACAATTAGTCAAGTGAGACAGTAATTAGGACCTCTCTGAACACTGTCACTTCCAGTTAGTGCTGACGAATGCCCGTAAAGCCCCCCTCCTAGCTACTGCAGTCGAGCAGACTCACTTCTCAGGCTTCACTCTGACTTTGGAATGTGACTGCCATCTGTAACGTTTCCTTTGTTCATTCTGAAGTCATACGTTTAATAACGGCACATTTAGTCGCCCTTCACTAATATTTTAGAGGTAAGGCTAATTATCACCTCCCGCTGAAAGGCGGAGCTTAACATTTATGGCTGTATGTGTTTTTGCAGAATATCTCAGGAACAAGTGGACAGATTTCAATGAAATTTTCAGAAAGTGATCAATGGATCAAAGGGAAATTTATAATGATCACAACAGCTGATCAGTCCTGGCAAACACAACAATGCTTTAATTCAGTCACTTTTGCAGATATGCAGCTACAATATGTTGTGCTGGTAGGTGAGTCAGTCACAACACTGAGAACCACACATCATGCAACTTTGCTTGTTTTAAGGAGCTTATATGATTTTATTCTCAAGTTATAACAGTTCTATGGTTGATACCAAAGATGTTCATAAAGATATTTGTACATAATCCTTCTCACATAAAGCAATTTAAGCAGTTTTATTCAGTTTCAGTACCTTCCAGAATGAGCTGCTTTTGGGCTCTGTCACTTTAAGAAAACAAGCTGACGATGGCCACGCCCACCCAACATCCACTCAGGCTGCTATAAGCCGAGAAGCTCTGATATCTGGGAGGGGCTTAGAGTAGAGCCACAGCTAGATGAGCAGCAGCTCTCCTGTACATGAGAGGTGGTGCAATTCTACTTTCCCCGTTTGTGAAATCACAGATGGGGACTTTTTGAAGCGGTTTGTTTTAGGTGCATAACTCCTAAAACCTAAACACTTTCAGAAAACAGATGGATTATTTTTATTTAATTATTATTATTTTTTTTTACCGTGTCCTGTCTGGCTGTGAAGCAAACAGAATTGATGTCTGAATGCTGGTAACAAGCCTTACAGATTTACTCTCAGGTGGAGCATCAAAGCGTCTGCTTTTAATGTCACGTTTGATACTTAAAACTTTATTGTTATTGTTTTTGAATGCTTTGTAATTCCGACCAGACACAGAGTCAGAGGCAAAAGAGAAAGGAAAAGACAAAAGGTGGAGAGAGAGGGGGGAAGGGGTTCCACAAAAATAAACAATAATGAACAAGTCTGCTTCTAGATCTGCAGAAAAAGGCAAGAAAAAAAGGAAAAGAACAAAAAAAGGGACACAACAACAATAAAACAAGATCAAGCTATCACTGCGTCAACTTGATGAAGAAATATATAATCAACATTGTTTAACTGAACAATCACATGATAATAAATCACAGTGCATTAAGTGCCCACCATAGTCTTAAGACCTGTGTTTAATGTGCCCAAGTCCATACTTTTGAGAGCACCATGTGTACACACGCTTGTTTATGTAAGGTTTCTCTCTAGGAGCGTCCAACAGAGAGTGTGAGGGACCACAGATCTGCCCCCCAAAGATGCGCAGGAGATGGGGGTGGGGGGGGGGGGGGCGGGGGGGGGGGGGGGGGGGGGGCTCCAAGTCCCAGAGATCCAGGCGCTGCCCCAGAACACAGGAACCCCAAGGAGACTGCAACCAGAAAGGCCCCCGCCCCCCTCGAGAGGCACAGAGGATCTCCCCGTGGGGCCACAACCAGCAGCTGGCAGAGTCCCGGGAGATATCAGTGGCAAGCCCACAGGCCCGCCCGCAGCCTCCCACCCCCTAGCCGGCCGAGCCTGGGACCCGGGACCCAGGGGCGACCACCCCCACCGGGGACCCAGCAGAGCCCAGGGACCCAGACCCCACCAGGCAGCCACCGGGATTGATCAGACAGATGCCAAACACCTTATACCCCCTGACCCGGGAGCCACGAACACTCAGGCAGACCAAGGCACCAAACCCCACACCGGGTGTGGCAGGGGGAGGGGGGACGAAGATCTATATAATCAAAAGAAGTTCCAGGAGAGGGGAGGAGTCAAAGGCCCCACCTGACATATACAATCATACACAAACACAGTCACACACTCCCTCCCTCATGCTCACACATGCACATACAACCAAAGACTTACAAAAATGCATGCTGGACACCCACTCATGCTCCCCATACACACCCTATTCACTCTGGTCCCGGTACTGCTGCACATTGGGTTCAACCATCACCGGTTACCAGAGTTTGACCCTTTCTGCTGGGGTGCTGATGAGCAGGCTCCCCCGCCTAACGCTGAGCACAGCAACCTACCACACCAGACCCCAACCAGATGGCCAGATCTCCCTCCTAGCCTCCAGCCCCAGGAAGCCAAGCAACAACAGAGGTGTGCTAAGACCCCTAGTCTCCCTCCGCCTGCTCCAATACAGTGTTATATGTTCATGAGGTGTATTCCATGGCTGTGGTGAGTGGGCAGTGCGGGCATTGTCTGGCCTATGCCAGCTGATGCCACTGCACAACCCCACTTGCACCCACAGCCCTCGGTGTCTAAGTGCAGTTTTAAAATTGGAAGTGGGCACCGGCACCCGGGAGAAGGCTGAGAAATCCCCCTGCCAATTGCCGTCGAATGTGCTCACTCGCAAGACACCTAAGTGTGTTTTTGTGTGGAATGTCGTCAGTGGAAGTGTATAAGGTGCAAATAAAATTGGGGGACAGGTTGCCACAGAAATGTGGAAATGGGGTCCATACCCACACTCCCTGACTTGTCCACCCCCCAAGGTCCTATGTGTATGTTTGTGTGATGATGTGAGGGAGCAGGAGGAGATAAATATGCGGGGATGAGGATGAATGGCTGGTTGGGCTTAGCCCTCCAGGGAGCCAGCTCCCCTACTGGCCCCAATAGGCACCTCTGTGGTCAAATTGCCACCCAGGGCATGGAGACCCCAGTCCATCCTGCCAGGGCCCAAAGCAGCAGCATTGCAGAGTCTCACGGAGTCCGAGGGCACCAACCCAGCCCCACACCAGCAGAATATCTATGCCCATCCCTGCATATGCACAACTTCCAGAATATAAAAAACATGGGACATCCAGGTAAGGTTGGATCCTCCCCCTCCTGGACCTCCCCCTCCCCTGTGATGGGACAGCAGAGGAGCCAAGGTCTACCCGAGGCCCCCTAACCCGGGCCAGGCACTGCTGTATGTTCCTGCCTTAATCCCGGCAGCATACATGTCAGGACCCGACCCCCAAGGCCCCGCCCAGATCCCCACACGGGGCCGGCCTTCCCCAAACCCCGAGCCCCCAGGACCCAACCCAGACCCGCCCAGGGGCAATGCAGCTGCCAGGCAGTGACCCATGGTCGCCGCCAAGACCTCCAAGGGGCCCCACTCACAACCGCCAGTAGTCCACCCCCCGAGACAACCCAAACACCTCCAGAAGGGGGCAACGGCCCCCCAGTCCCAGACACCCCCAGTGAACCCACCCTACAGGGAACATCCGGATATTCCAAACTCAGAACCCCCACCCCCCCACCCCCCACCCCCCCACCATCCCGCAGGACAACATCAACGGTCCCCCACCCTCGCTATTTGATGGAACCGATCAAAGGAGCCCAGAGAGATTGATTTGAAGTGGAAGCAGAGGCTAAATCAAGTGTAATATGATCTAACAAAATATTTCTATACTGGTTAATGCAGAGAGTTTCTCTATTTTTCCAATTCAAGAGGATAGTTTTCTTAGCGATGCATATGGCAGTCAGAACCCTGTGAACCAAAGATGTTTCAGTCGGGACATCGTCCAGGTTTCCCAGTAAACAAAGAGAGGGGGTGGTTGGCATATGACATTTCAGAGACTTTGACAGGTCTTCACTTACTCTACCCCAGAATTCCTGGACAGGTGGACAGGACCACATTGCGTGAATGAAACTGTCAGGAATGTTGTCTGTGCAGTGTGTACAGGTGTCAGACGACACAAACCCCATCTTGAACATCCGATGACCTGTATAGTGTACTCTGTGTAGAATTTTGTACTGAATTAATTGTAAATTGGAGTGTCTGATCATTTTAAAAGTTTTTAAACAAGTTTGGGACCAGAAGTTCTGGTCAAAGCTGACTGATAGATCCACCTCCCATTTTTCAATAGGGATTGCAATTCTATTGTCTATTTTGCACAGTGTCTTATATACTTTACACAGTAGTTTTTTTTTTGGGGGGGGGGGGGGGGGGATTATAGAAGTCAAATACCCTTGGTGGTGTTTGTAATTCTATTTTATTGAGCTTAAATTTTTGTTTGACTACAGATTTAATTTGGTGAAATTCTAAAAAGCTATTCTTATCTATTCCAAATTGTGAGACTATTCTATTAAATGGGATGAAGTCCAGTCCTTCATGTATGTGTTCCAGGTATTGGATTCCTTTATTTTTCCAGTCAGGAAGGTTCATCATTTTATTATTTTGCAAAATATCAGGATTATTCCAGATAGGTGTGCATCTGCATGGTACTAGTGAAGACTGTCATTTTAAGATACTCCCACCATGCTGTCAGAGAGGTGCTGATACAAATACTTTTGAAGCCTTCATGTTTTCTTATGCTTGAGCTAATAAATTGTAAGTCTGAAAGCTCTATCGTATGTCAAAGTGTCTGTTCTATGTCTAACCAAGACTCATCTAGTGGGTTATCTTGCAACCATCTTGGTATATATTGCAGCCTGTTGGCTAAGAAATAATAATAAAAGTTGGGATGAAAACAGATGGATTTTTTCACATTTGGAGTCTATAAAGGCAGTAGAGATCCACATGTCCACTGGCCTGCCAGACTCCTCCTCTATTTAATTCTGCACAGAGTAGGGGTCTGGGAACTCTCCTGTTCAAATAAACATACCCCCTGAGAATTCTAACCGAGCCAATCAGCACTGAGTAGTGTACGTCACACACCATAACGCAGAGTTTGTCATAAACATGGTGACTGAAGCGGTGTTCGCCTGCGGCTCTTTCCTCCGTTCTAAATGACTTGGACACGTCTTTAAAAGCACAACAAGTAGAAGCGCTAAAATCCTTTCTGCTAAAGAAAAATGTTTGAGCTGTCCCCAGACGCCATTTTTGACTAAAGCTAAAAAACTACAGCGTCACACACAGCGACGCTCAGTTTCTCATAAACAACGGAGACAGCGGCGGAGTTTGCTGCAGCTCTTTCTTTTGTTCTAAATGACTTAAATGTCTTTAAAACCACAACAAAAGAAGCGCTAAAAGCCTTTCTTCTAAAACAATAAAAGATGTTTGCACCTTTGCCAGACGCCATTTTTTACTACAGCTAACAGTCTACAGTGTCGGGCGGTATAGTCAGCATTTCTATTTTTTTTTCTGATTGGTTGTTTTTGAGCTGCCTAGTCCCGCCCCTCACGTGCCTTTCTGCCTGTGAGTTACCAGAGTCTTCTCTGTGCTGAGTAACTCCTCCTTTCCACCGGAGCCATCAGCAGCAAGTTACTGCAGCAGCTCGTCTTGCTTGCGTATGCTGCTGCTTGGCACTTCCCAAGAGATGCGAAGCAGCAGGGGAGCAGCTGTCGCCGACAGAGCACGAAGTCACACAACATTAGCACAATCATGCGTGACTTCGTCAGTAAACACAACAACAAGCAGGAGAAAACTACAACATGGCTCACATAACTCACCATCTTGCCCCAAAACTGCAGATACGTCACTCCATGCGCTATCCTTCTTGACGTTGTCTTTATGAAAACGGTGACTGGGATCAAACAGGATTGGGTACTTCTCCACTTCAGTAATCAACCTTTTGTCATTCATTAAGAAAAAACAAAGGAGACCGCTAGCTAAGTGATAACATTTTTTTCAAAGTAAAGAAACCGGAAGGTAGTACGTTTCTTCATTCTGAAAATCTCGGGAGCTTTGCTCCGTTTCCGCATCTAATTTCCTGTCTTTCCTTCCCCAAAAATGTCGAACTTGACCCATTTCAGAGGCGTAGCACGTAAAAAATAGAACCGGCGCGTACGGGCCGCGACATGCTGCTCCTGAGACGCAGCCGACTCGCGCTGCTGACGGCTCCGGTGGAAAAGGTTCTGTTGACCACAGTGGTTCCTATCAGACGCTATGACGTGCTGCTGCAGTAACGTGCTGCTGACGGCTCTGTCACGGCTCCTGTGGAAAGAAGGGGTTAAACAGAGGACGAGTCTGGCAGACCTGGCTACACGTCCACACTAAAGGACACAAAAGACAAATTTCACATTGTTTCACTTTAAATGTTGCCATCAACTGTCAGAGTCAACCCTAACTGTTTGTTAGTAAAATAAATCGTTTTAATGAAGCTGTCAAGAGAAAATGAACTTCATTGGATGTAAAACTGATTATCTTTAACCTTTTAACTCATTCACTGCCAGCCGTTCCCTGATCACTAACGGCCTTCGCTGCCAGCGTTTCTCACCGTTTTTACTGTTTTTTTTAAGAGTCACAGAATGTTGCGCGCTAGCATGATGTCAACGCCAAAAAAAAACAAAAAAAAGAGGAGACTCACCTCTTACATCAGGAAGAAGCCGCGTGTTTCGAGCGTTATCCGTTCTTTCATAATCCGTTGTTGAATTGTGATCGGCAGACTCTTTTCCAGTTCGCGCCTCACTTTTTTTTACAGGAATGGCCCAAAACAATCTCGCAACACATGGATGTGTTGCTTCCTGATCATGTTGTAACGTGAGGAAATATGGGTTTTCTGTGCAAAAGTTCATTTGACTCGGCTGGGTCAATAGCTGGGTCGCTGAGAACTTTCACCCACAGATTGAGACCTTTGCAGACATGAAGTCTGCAAGAGTCTGCTGGAAACCATAACATCTGAACACCTGCAGTCTGCCAGAAGATGTGTTCCCAGGAAATGTAGTCATAACAAGTCATAAACTTTCTTTTCTTGATTTTAATGTTAAAGAATAATCATTATCATTTTGCTCATTATAAATGTGTTTAATCAAATGAATGATTATTATGCTTTGGGTAATTATAATGGATTAATGAATCCATACTTAATTAAATAATGTTTGAGGATGTTTGTTAACGACCTTCACACACACACTCAAGCACACACACACTCAAACACACCCACACACAGATTCTCACAGTAAACTCCAAAACACATTTGCTGACGCACACGTTTGCTTTGAGAAGAGAAAGGCTTTTGGTAAGTTTCAGTTCATGATTCAGTTGGTGCTTGACAACGAAAGAGAGAGGACCTGAAGAAACCAAAGGGGGGACAGAGCCGGTCGGCTCGTTACCCCCCCCCCCCCCCCCCACGCTGTTCCTGTCAGCCAGACAGAATAGCTGAATCGCAACTTCTAACGCAGACTCGTACCGAGTCTTTTGATTTCTGAGTGAACTAAACTTAACAAACGCATCGACAAAACGCTTTACCCATCAACATGTACCGAGGGCAACTCTGGACCGGTTCGTGGCGCATCTTTGTCTTCTTTGCCAGCCAAGGTGCCCTGAATGAAACATCATCCTAAGGTGACGTCCCGGGTCCAACAGGGAGTCCAAATACGGTGAGGCATTCCACGACAGATAGCGTTTTGATGCATCTTTTCCAACTAAACCTAAGTTTATTCAAACCATCACTTTTCACTCAGACACCTGTTTCTTCCTGAAGCAAAATCAGATGCACACCTGCACTCAGCTCACCTCATATTCAATCTTCACACACTCATCACAAGGTCTATTTGAGCAAGAACAGCTTATCAACTGTTAAAGATTGTCCCACAAAGTTGCCAATGTTGATTGTTATTTCCTGTTTGTCAATTTCAAAATCTTTAGTTTAATTTGAAGAATTAAAACTTTTAATTGTCAAACTTGTTTCTTCATTGAACTGAAACACAGACCCACGGATATTATCGACAGTTTATTGATGAAAACAACCTTTGAGTCTTCTTAAAACTATACAGTTTGGTTATTAACTTAATAAAATTAATATCACAAATTAAAATGTAGAATGGTTCCTCTTTCATAAAAGAGAATAAACCATAACACTACAATGTGATCTGTGGCGTATGCAGATGAAGATCGGCTTCAGGGCTGAGATGTTTGTTCTCTCAGCGTGGGGGCTCATTCCGATGCTCAAACAGTAAAAAAATGCAAATGACGACTTTAGTCGTCAATGGCAGTGAAAGAGTTAAGTAGCGTGTCAACCATTTTGCAGTGCATATCTCAATTTATGTATTTCATTCAGAAATGCTCCTAACTGAACTTCAAAAAGTAATTTAAGATAAAAAAAACTACAAATAAAACCACTGAACTAGAAAGTAACAAAAACAAGGTGCTGCTTGGATAGAACAATAAATATTATCACTTTACCTTTAAAATGATTAAAGTTGCAACAAAACATTCCCCGCTGCTGTTCTATTGAATAAAGTGTTAAAGTGATTCCAGTTAAATGATTTAACTTGGTCAAATGCACATATATTAAATTTACCAAGAGTGAAGAAGAAATTTAGAACATGTACTTGGAGCACTGTTAGATTTATTGCATGAGATTGCATACAATAACGTTTCCAAGCTTTGACCAAAGGGACTTCAAACATCTCTCAACCTGACATGATTTTAGTTTAATACTCAGGCGTTAAGGGCAGTGTGCAATTTGCATCCATCAGCAATTTAGCCAGAATATTTTATGCAACTTAATAAAAGATTAACACATGTATCCGAAAAAATATTACAAAAATTATAAGTTAATGTAAACAGTTGAAGGTCTCTGTTCATTTTAGTTTTTCTTCTTTTTGGAGGAAAAGATGACAGAATTCTGGGATTCTTTAGCTGAACTGAAACACAAGATGCTCCTGATATTTCCAATGGTGGCTTGTTGACTTTACGCTGGGTTCACTCAGTAAAAAGGACCGTTGAAGCCCAAATAAAATATATTGCATTATTATATTCTTCATGTATTCACTCTTCTATAAGAACTTTTTAGTAAAAAAAAAAAAAATCTGCTTTTTTCTTGAAATGTTAAGGCAAAAGCCTCCACTTATTGCAAATCTAGTCTAAATGGCTGCATAAATAAATAAATGTCATCAAATCTTACTTTTTGGTAATAATTGGTTAGTTATTGGGGAGTTAGTTAATGACTTATTAAGTTTGAAACTGCTCCCTGAAAACTTTACAGCAGCTGTCAAATGAAGTCTGCCAACTTTAAATGGACTGAAACGTTGACCCAGTTCTCCAGCCTAATGAAAAGTCAAATATCCAACTTCTCTAACTTCTCCAATAGCATAATCCACTAACGTCAATCCTAATGAAATTTCACATCATTTGTCATTCTATTTATGGCTCTTAGTATAGATGTTCAGTCATTAGCAAAGCTATTCATAGGTAGGAAGGATTAGATGCTCATTTGATTTCATAATAAACCCCAAACACCCTGGAATTTAAATCTTGTTTGTTTTTTAAATATGTGGGAGTTATAAGTGTCTGTGCAATAATTTTTTTTTTATTTATTTTTTTGGTTAAACAAATACTCCCTGTGCTTTTAGATCTTTGGAGTAAGACATTATACATATTCACACACACACACACACACACACACACACACACACACACACACACACACACACACACACACACACACACACACACACACACACACACACACACACACACACACACACACACACACACACACACACACACACACAGCGGGCACACCGACTGATTGGATGGTGGACGTTAACTTTAGGGTCTCCAGAACTCACTTTTGGACAAAAGTGAGGACCAATGTGAAAATGAGGGAGGAGCATTAAAAACACCATTAGAGCCCATTTCAATCAAAAACATAGTGAGGACCGCAAAAATGTCCTCACTTTGAAAAATGACCTCACTCTGTTGGTTAAAAACTCGTGATGGTCCTCGGTATGTAGTAAGTACAAGAACGCACACACACACACACACACACACACACACACACACACACACACACACACACACACACACACACACACACAACACACACACACACACACACACACACACACACACACACACACACACACACACACACACACACACACACACACACACACACACACACACACACACACACACACACACACACACACAGCGGGCACATCGACTGATTGGATGGTGGACGGCTGGAGTTGTTATTACAGATCATCCAACAGAGTCTGGTTTGCTGGATAAGGATGTCCTTACAGGGCATTTCTCAGTGTGAACGATGAGGAAACAGCCCCCAGTGTGCGTGTGTGTTTGAGTCTGAATGAGAGTCTGTATGTGAGAGCGCACGAGAAAGAGAGAGAGAAAAAACATTAAAAAAAGAGAGGAATAGACAGAATGTGGACAGATGCATCTGTCTGCTTTCATGGTTTAGCCTTCGAGTCAAAATCCTGGCAGCGCTTGCAAAAAGTGACTTTCCCAGTCGGACTGGTGAGTGCCAAAGGCTTGCCTGCAGAGAAACAAACTGGAGAGTAGCAGAAAAACTCAACAGACTTAGCATTCTGTTGCAGGAAAGCCTCCAATAAACTTTTATTTCTGCAAAGTAACTCCACGCTTGTTTTTCCTAAACATTTCCAGACAATGGAAATGCAAAGAAAGGATAACTTTCATGACATTTTTTCATTTGACAAATATAAGAAATGCTTGCTATTTCAAGCTAAATTGAAGGGAAAATAAAAACCTTTCACTTATGGGTCAACATTTTCAGAGAAATCTATCTCCTATTTTCTTCTGGAACCTACTTATGCACTTTTCAACACCAGTTTTTATTCATTTTCTTCTCTCAGTGAAGCTTTAGGGCAAAAGGATAACACAACTGGCATTGTTTAGGCGCCCTTTTCTGTGATGCAATTGTTTCCACAAAGATATGGGGATCAACTGTTGCAGCTAGGGATGAGAAGGCCCCACAATCATCTCTGACACTACGGCTCAAACCCTCCAAACAGGGATAAAACCCTCTCAGCATTCAAGGTTTTCAAACGCTGGATCAGCCACTGTGTCAAGAAGCAAAGTGTTTCCAGCAGCTATCATGCAAAAGGCAAAAAGCTGGCACAACTAATAAGGCTTGTCAGAGTGAAAATGGCCCCGATACTCTTCTCACCTTCCATAAAAGTGTAAGGCATAACGTTTTTGTCTTAGAATCGATGCTCCAATAGCTTCCCAGGCTCACATCGCTTCATCTGACAATAAACTAAATGGTAGAGCTGTGCATTTTGCACATAAGTCAGCATGAAAAACACAACATCAACATGATAAATTTGTCTTTGGATTAAATGGTGCGTGGATTTGAGAACGATCAAAATTGCACGGTGGGGGATTTATCAAAAATAACTCAGGTACATGTTCTGCCTGCTGCGTTGGAAGCTTTTCAGTGATTTCCAGGACTTTAGCTGTGACAAAGTGTGCTCAAATGCTAAACAGGAACGTTTATTAGCTAAACATATTTGTCCTTAAATGTCAGACTCTGGTTGCACAGGGAAGACATTTACCGACTGGTAAAATTTGCATTATTTGCTGCAGTTTAATGGTCAAATTTAAATATTTTGCATGTTTTACATATCCTTTTCTTTGGTTTACTTCCTTTCAAACACACAAAGTAAGTCTTTTGTATATTAATTCTGTGTTTGTCTTTGTTATCTATTTTCTTGTAATTTTTTTTTACACAGTTTAGTAAAAATAGATTTTTTAGCTGACATGTTACAGCTAGTATCTCTAGCCATCATCAGAGATGGCCGGTGTTGGTGGCATCACTTCCTTTTAATACAAAAGATCGACCAAGGAAGCTATAGAAATAAGGAGATGTGGGCACAAAACTGTGAACAGAGACGATGGAGGATTCACACTGGATCATGCATGGGATGGTGTCATCAGCAAGGAGGATCCGGGCAGCAGAGGGCGACACCGTCCTCTGCTGCCCGCAGATTAAAGGAAGTGAGGCCACTAACAACAGTGATCTCTGATGATGGCTAGAGATATTAGCTGTAACATGTCAGGTAAAAAAACAATGTTCTACTAAACTGTGGAAAAAAGAACAAGAACATAAACACAGAGTGTTCTTTCCATCTCTTGTGTGGTTTACCTCCTTTGCATAAATCCTTAAAGTTGTTTTAATAGACAAACACTTGTTATAGAAGTCCTCAGCATTTACAGTAAGCCAGCTGCCAAATCCACCCTGCAGAAAAATGTTGCCATCTAAGCCTCTAAACCCATGAAAAAAAAAGGGAAACAGCCAGAATGTGGACCAGCTGATAGAGCGTCGGCGTGGAAGCACAAAGGAGTTGATCTCGTTCATGCCCTCGACGTAGAGGAAAGGGATGAAATGAGGCCGGTTCAGAGCTGGGTGAGGTCATTCCTCTCCTCTCTTCTCTTCTCCTTTTCCTCTACTCCATTAATCATGTCTGTGCACATTAAAATGAGCTTAACCATTTATCCTGTGCAGTGCTCCACTTCCACTCAAGGACACCTTGCGAGCAGGTTTCCCTCTGCGGATATCTTCCTCCTCTGCATCCAGCTAATGGACACCTTTCAGTCCCGATCCAGCAGGACGATAAAAGCTTCCGATCCTCCCTTGTTTTTTAAACAACTGTCACTCAGCGTTGCGTAGCCTCACAGTAATTAGCATTTTTAAAAATCTCTCTGACTTGTGCTTATTTGAGGCAAAACAGGGTTTAAAAACACCCCTTCCCCCCTTGTGATGAGCTGAATTGTACTCACTGCTAAACTACGTGAATGAGGTTGGATATGTAATGTAATATATACGCTTATCAAAACACGAGATGATGAACGGAAGGGGAGATGAAAGAGAAAGAGAAGTCACAGAGGAGGAGAATGGAAAAAAGGAAAAGTAGGTGGAGAAAAAAAGAAACAGAAGGAGAGGATGGAAATGAGAAAATGAGCTTGGTTCCCTTTGTGGCACAGTGCTTAACCACTTAATCATACACTGCTCTATAAATAGGCCTTCACAGACATGGAATATTGGGAGATTAATGGAAGAGAATAGCATGCCACAATGCTCCAATGTTTGAAAACTTCTGGTGCTCTTCAGCTTTCTGCAGATCTCATTTCATTCCACCACTGGCAGAATCTGCCCGCTCGGTTTTACCATGAAGGCAGAGGAGGGTAAACTTTGCAGATTGCATCCACTCCCCTCTCCTCTCCGTCTCTTCATATCTGACTGGGAGACAGCCACACACACACACACATACGTACACACACACACAAAGCTAAATAGCACCAAATGCAGAACAGTTGATGCAATTCAAGCAGTGGCAAATGGTGCAAAAGAACACAGGTTTCTCCAAAAACAGGAAGTGGGGGAAAAAATTAAAATAAAAAAGTTCTCCCTCCTCATTTTGCATTCCGTGCAGCACTCTGCAAAGTTTCCGCTCAGCACCTATCTCTGCAGCTCATCTCTCGAGGAAATGTTGAAGGTGTTGAGGTAGCAGTAATCACCTTGTACCTCCCAGCCCTTTTTTGCCGTTTGTGTACACTTGTGAGCTCGGTGTGTGTGTGTGTGTGTGTGTTGGTTCATTCTGGGTTTGCAGGCTCACACCAGGAGCACTTCAGAGAGAGCTATAGCAGAGGTATTATTTAGGTCAGAAAAGAAGAGTGTGAGGTTAGAGCTGCACCAAACCTGCAGAAAGAAAACTGCTTCACGCCTTAACTGGGAAGAACGTTTACCGAGGAGAGACAACGCAATTATGCTTCAGCTCGTTAGAGTAAAATTCAAATTTCCACATTTCTGTCAAAAAGCTTCTGTTCTGACAATCTGCTAGAAAGACACCCCCCCCCCCCCCATGTCAGTTCAAGACAAAGATTTGTTATTTTATTTACAATCAGAACGTTTGCGTTGTTCCTGGATGTTTTCTGGGTTTCTACATCCCTCGGTCATTAAGAAAACTAATTAAAGCGACACAAAGACGAGAGGTGTGAGAGGTTAATGAAGCAATTCTCCCTTTTTATTGTTTTTGTAGGGAATTTGTTACTCACTGATCACAAGGACACCCGAATTGAACTTGGTAGTCCTTGCAGTCGCCCAACGTCTGGTCCCTGTTACGGCAAACACATCTCGTCGCTGGATTGTAGCTGAAAAATGTAAAACATAAAGAGATAGTGAGAAATTGCATCTCCAAAAGCACAAGTCAGGAGTTAAAAATTACTTTGACCTAGAGAGTAAATGTACTGTTGCTAGTAAGATAAAATGGAAAGCCACTTTGGTGCTTTGTTTTCTTGTCCTGAGGATGAGGGGATGCGTTGTAAGGTGATTGCATGTATTTTGAAGCATATTTTACAGTAAATACTCAGAATAAAACAATTCTATTAAAAACCACATTTCTAATTAGGATGGAGATGTTGTGGTGGCATGATGGTTAGTAGAATAAATGATTTAACAGGGGTCGCTGTCCATGGTGCTGAACACAGTTCACAAAGCTTTCAAAGGTGTGGTTGACTGAACAACCACTTTTTAATTATTATTACTGATTATAATCCATCACTCTGAGTTTTTCCTGCAAAAACATGAAATTCTTCTACACCTAAATCCTGAATTAGCTTCTGATAGAAAATAGATGGTGAAACTCTAGGATTTGAAAATCCTGACAGATCTTCATCACGCTGTCACTTAACATTCATGGATTCACTCATCTTGAATCACGGCGGGGGTGGGGGGGGGGGGGGGTGTTGTTTTCTTAACGTCCAGACATCAGACAGCATCCCAACTAGCAGAAGCAACCTGTTAGCATTGGTAATTCCACCACACGGCAGAACTCCTCCAGGCTTGCGTTATTTGTGAGGATAACACAGTGTTGCAAGTCAGTGGTAGAATCGTGTTGCTGTTATCCAATTCGAGGTAAGATGTCCAATTATCAGGAAATAAGACCAAATCCTGCTGAGTTCTGCCACTCTGCAGCAGCAAACTTGTTGGTGGTGATCCAAGCGTTTTGGGGCTTTTTCTGCCCTGAGCATGGCCTGCCAGGCATTAAATCTTACCAGAGACTGCTGCAAATGTTTTCATTAAACAAGTGAACCACACTTTAAACAAGTGTTGTGAAATCTAAGGTGTTTAAAATGATAGAATATACACTTTATTACAATTTATGTCAGTGGTTTTTGTTTTCAGGAATTTTTCCGAGTGTGATTAAAATGAGGCATTTCCTGCTTTTGTGGAATTGAAGCTTTCCTCTTGTTTTATTTGTATTTGCTTTTTTTTCAAATTCCTGTCCTTTTTTTCAAATTGAATGAATAATTGTAGGAAATCGCTGTTGTTTACTCATTTGAGGGATTAACACAATACAAAAAGGTATTTGTTGGTATTTTTAGAGAGCAGATTTTAATGTGTTTAACAAATAAAACCCCTAATTTGCAAATAGCTCCACTTGGTGCTCATTATCTCAATGAGAGCTGTTAATAGGCTCATTCTCTGTCCTCTGACCTGATGAAGATCCAGTGTGGATTGAAATGAGGAGTTTTTTTTTCTTTTAATACTTTATGATTAATGGTGTTAAAATTTCTGCTGTCTTTTCCATGTGCATCAATGTCTGTGTTCTTCCTCTATGTGTGGGGTTTCCTCCCACTGATCAAAACATGAATGTTGTTATTTTTTATGGTTAACTTTACCTTAAGGGGGTGTACTTCGACTCACCCAGTCACTTCATGCAAACCCGACCCAGACTATGGTAGGTTAAAATCAAAATGACATGTAGACTGAAATAAATACTACAAATTGACGCAATTGCAGAGAAAAAAAGCACAGAATGTTTTCTGGACGTAAATTGTAGATTGAGATTAGATATCTGGTTTTTGACTTTGGACTGGGTCATGTTTTATCTTGATGTAATTTTTAGTTTGTGTCCTAAAAACCTTAACATCAATGAAGAGTTCCAGAAATATCATTTTTGACATGAAAATTCCTAAAAAAAAAATAAGAACTCTATTTACACATTGATAGAAATTATTCATAAATGTCAAAGATTTGAGTAAAATTTAAGGGTTACTAAGAAGGTTTGTCTTGCTTTTAGCAACCCCCAGTGTCCGTTAGACTTTTTAACACCTGTTAACAGCTGTTAATCTAACAGCTGAATTGTCTCCTCGGCCTTCATTAATGTCTACATGAACGATTCATCACTAAATCAAACAAATCAGCTGTGTTCACTTTCTAAAACATTCAGGAAACATACTGGAGGCAGACTCCAGCGTCAGGTGTGTCAGCTCCACTTTACCAAGTCCAAAAGGGACCAGTTCGGATACTCTGAAGTTGCAAGTGCAATACTCTGGCCACAGGGGGTGGTGGGGGTCTGAGTGACATTTCATCAACCCTGTAAAGGGTCCTTTTAGCACATACTGGCTCAACAAAATTATTAGAAAATACAAAAAAACTTAATAATATGAATTCATTATTTGTATCTGCATGTAATCTATGTTGTTTGTACTAAAAATAGAATAAAGCCTTTTTTAAATAATGACAATTTCTGTTTACTGTAGTTTAATTAAAGTTTTATTTACCTAAATCAAATTAATCTTTTTTTTTACCTTAATGTGTTTTTATTTTATTTCATTATTATTGAAATTGTGGATTATTCTGCAATTTCACATCAAACTACCTCCAGTCTTCAAGTATCATGAGTATTTGGATTTGGGTATTAGGATTAGTACCTTCACAATAAATCTGTCATATTCAGTTCTATTCTTATCTACCGCCACCTAGTGGAGGATCTACCACATATTCTTATTTCGTTTTTGTATGACGGGGTACTCTGGGGGTATGGGGTACCAGGCCCTCTGATACAGGATGTTTTGTCCCTCTTATGACCGGTGTCAGAGCTTGGTCCGCATTGCCGGCAGTAAGTCGGGCTCGTTTCTGGTGAAAGTTGCACTCTGCCAAGGCTGCCCTTTGTCACCGATTCTGTTCATAACTTTTATGGACAGGATTTCTAGGCGCAGCCAAGGTGTTGAGGGGATCTGTTCTGGTGACCTAAGGATTGAGTCTCTGCTTTTTGTAGATGATGTGGTCTTGCTGACTTCATCAGAACGTGATCTCCAGCTCTCATTGGAGCAGTGTTTAGCCGAGTGTGAAGCAGCTGGGATGAGAATCAGCTCCTCTAAATCCGAGACTATGGTCTTGAGTCAGAAAGGGGTAGAACGCCTTCTCCGGGTCAGGGACAAGGTCTTGCCTCAAGTGGAGGAGTTTAAGTATCTCGGGGTCTTGTTCACAAGTGAAGGAAAGCTGGAGCGTGAGATCAATAGGCGGATTGGTGCTGCATCTGCTTTGATGCGTTGTTGTACCGTTCTGTCGTAGTGAAGAGAGAGCTGAGCCAGAAGGCAAAGCTTTCGATTTACTGGTTGATCTACGTTCCTACCCTCACCTATGATCATGAGCTTTGGGTAGTGACCGAAAGAACGAGATCGCGGGTACAAGCAGGTGAAATGAGTTTTCTCCTTAGAGTGGCTGGGCTCTCCCTTAGAGATAGGGTGAGAAGCTCGGTCATTCGGGAGGAGCTCAGAGTAGACCCGCTCCTCCTCCACATTGAGAGGAGCCAGTTGAGGTGGCTCGGGCATCTGGTCAGGATGCCTCCTGGTCACCTCCCTGGTGAGGTTTTCTGGGCACGTCCAACCGGGAGAAGGCCTAAAGGTAGACCCAGGACATTCTGGAGAGACGGCTGGCCAGATACCACCTTGGGGTTCCTCCGGAGGAGCTGGTCCAAGTGGCTGGGGAGAGGGAAGTCTAGGCCTCCCTGCTTAGACTACTGCCCCCGCGAACCGTGGCCCCCATGGCCGAAAATGGATAGATGGATAAAACATTTTGTGTGACACTTAAAAGTTCTTGAATAATAATAAATTGACTGGTTATATAGGATTTATTGATCAAATAATTTTTAATATAGTGTGTGAGAATTGCATTTGATTTCGAAGTTGTAGGAAATAGCAGAAAAGTTTAAAAATTAGAAGATAAAATGTTACAGACATTAAAATGATTTTACAATCCAATAATTATCATTAGACTTTTTTGAGAGCTAAGATAAAGTTAAACAGTTTCTGTGGGATGGAGTAAAACACTTAATTTTAATGAATTGGTAAAATACCGACATTAGTGATGGAAAGCAGAGCTGATTAGATGAAGCTAATTAATGAGAACATGCATTTGAACAAACTTTACGTAATTTATCCCTCTAATCTCTCATTTGGTTTATTATGGTGCAATCAGGCACATTTTAAGTTGGATTTGTATCCTTCTGTCAGAAGTGACGTTTAAAAGACACAAACAACCACAGATCAGTTTAACATGCTAACCTAATGCTAAACAAAGGGGTTAAATATTAATGCAGGTGTCCCAAACCACTGTTCCACTAGTCTATGGATCATTTGGTGCCAAGCTGCACAGAAAGACTCATCTCCTCCAAGTTTTCTTAAGAAAAAAAAAAAGAATCTTCAGTTATTTGATGTTTCTTCTGAAAACGTTGCTACACTGTTTTAAAATGACCTTATAGAAGTGTTGCCTGGCGTCGACGGCTAGGATCAGCATGTCAGTGGTGACAGCCTCGATGTACAGAGGCTTCTCACAGACTTCACCGCTGTTCTGCTTCTGCAGTCCAAATCCTCAGTCACCTGTTCCAGAGAGGTTGACTCTGATGAAATGCGGCACTTCCTGCTCACCAAGAGGTCAAGTTGGGCTGGAAACATGTTTTTCAGCAGAAACAACCGAGAAATGCACTCACACAAGCTGCTAGCTCATCAGGTGAGGTATTAAGTATTTATAACTTTATAAAAGCCTCTTACTGATGCAAGTGTGTAATTAATTATTACCTGTGCTGGCACAATAAGGAGGAGGGCAGCTGAAATGAACATTATACTCTTCACATTTCCCATCTGGCTGGTCCCGTTTCAGCAGATGAATCCCACATTTACATTATTACTGACAACCAACACAATAACACAATGTAAGCACTTAATAGGATATTTGCTTTTCATGAAATAAACCGAGAGGTCACTGCACATTAATATAAGAAGAAAAACACTTATTGATTTCAAAAGAACAAGGGATTCCTTGAATCAATCATCCTACCTGATTTTCTGTCACATCTCCTTGTTCTGGAGTCTTCAGAGTTTGAGCTCGGATATCCACGGGGTTTGGATAGATCTTCCCAGGGTATTTCCCATGTAGTCTTTGCAGATTTTCCATTGTAACGCACATAATGGCCAAGCATTTAATCAAAATGACCAGAAGTGAACTTTGACCTTAAAGGGCAAACTTCTTCATACAGGTCAATCTGACACCGTGGTGCTGATATAAAGTCAATGAACTTGACCCAATATTCTTAACTTATTCTGTGGTATGTCACAAGTCATCAAGGCTGAAGAAGATGCAGGACTTATCTATCGTCTTTGAACAAAGACTCATGAAATTACTTTATAACTTTATATAATCATAATTTGTTGAATGGACAATATGTTTAAATCCAAAGTGTTTAATAATGTTGAACACTTCTCAGTAAGGAGTAATTATATTAATTTTTAACATACCTACTTCACATTAAGAATATAACCTCCTTAAGTGTCTGAGTGAAGGAGGGATGTCTCAGGTATTTGGTAATGCCCTTTAAACTTGTCAAATTCTGATTTGTCTAAATTTGTAAACAGTTTATAAAATAGAGTTAACTTCCTGAACTAACCAGTTCTAAGCCAGCTTGCCGGTTTGGCCAATGGGGTAAGCAATGCACAAGAAACCATCCTCCCCTTTGACCAAGGTCAAAGCCTCTTTGCAACACTTGCAAGCTGCTCAGATGCAACAAATCATCAGACGTGGAACGTCGTACTAGCAGACCCTGGTAGCATCTTACAGCCGGTGATAATTGAATTCAAAGGGAACTCTTTGAGATTCCAGAAGCCAATCCACCCGGTGACTAGCCTAGTGAACTAGACCAAATTCTTGCTTTGCAAAGAATGGTCTAGGCATGCTCCATTGGAACCTCAGCAGCTCCTACCAGGACTCTGGCTGGCCAATCACAGCTCTCTAGAGGGGTTTCAAACACATAAAGGGCTGTGATTGGTCCATAATGGTGGGCCAATCATAGTGCTCTATCTGCTTAGTGAACAAATCACAGAGCTTTATCCGCTTTGTGGGCCAATCAGGGCACTCTATATGCCTGGTGGGTGGGATGATGCAACAGAGTGAAACAAGAGTATGTCACATTCATTGTCCAGTGGAATGCGGAGATCATTTGAAAGACAACGGTAGAACCCGCCCCACAACCGAGAGCCGTCAATGGAGCATGGCCAGACTAAATAATACATTTATTTAGTCTGGCTTGCCAGGCTACCCGGTGACATCACCAACCTGGCTGCTTTTCCTCCAGACCACCGAGAGCGTCCTACACGGGTATCGTAGACCTGCACAACGGCGTTGGATGGTTTTATGAATAATTGATAGCTTGTTAAACCATACAGTCAGACTGATTGTACAACCCGCACATCACACTTTTCTCAGATACTTAGTAAAGGGCAGTAGCTCAACAGGTTGATTGGGTTGTCCAGAAGGTTGCTGGTTCGATCCCGGCTCCGGACAGAGAATTCTGCTGTTGTGTCCTTGGGCAAGACACTTAACCCACCTTGCCTGCTGGTGGTGGTCGGAGGGACCGGTGGCGCCTGTGCTCGGCAGCCTCACCTCTGTCAGTGCGCCCCAGGGCAGCTGTGGCTACATCGTAGCTCATCACCATCAGTGTGTGAATGTGTGTGTGAATGGATGAATGATACACTGTAGTGTAAAGCACTTTGGAGTCCTTACTCTGAAAGGCGCTATACAAGTGCGGGTCATTTAACATAAAGTTTTGCTACAAACATCTAAGCTTACATCCCATCATCCCATTCACTGCCTCACTACCAATGTTAAAACACCACTTGTCATTATTTGTCATGTGCATTTGTCATTTAGTTTGGAAATATAGTATTAAATTAATTTTTATAAACTATATTCTTGACTTTGAATTAATATGAAGTGTGTGTTTCCCTGGTAGTTCAAAGAACCTAAGTTCATATTCAGTTCATATTAAATCAAATATTCAAAGACCAAAAAGACCAAAAAGATCGATAATTCATATTTATATGGAATATCACATCTTTTGGGTCATTCAGTAACACTTCCATCATGTTACACCATCTCAATCTCTAGACGGGTTGTTGCTGTCCAACAACTCAGTCCATCATTCTGATTTAATCACACACACACACACACACACACACACACACACACACACACACACACACACACACACACACACACACACACACACACACACACACACACACACACACACACACACACACACACACACACACGCACACGCACACACACACACGCACACACTTAAATAAAATAATTTTAAATGCAATGTACTTCTAAAAAATAACTAAATAAATGTGGTTCCACTTTTGAAAGTTGGTGATAATGGTGCTACATTCCTAAGTGGAGTTAAAAATTATATTAGTCTCTGCATTTCCTGCAAAAAAAATTGCAAGAACACACCCACTGAATAATTTAGTTTGTGCTTTTTAAATGTCAGAATGACCACCAAGTCAAGTCTGACCTGGTTGGACTGGAACAGGTTCTACGAGACAAAACCAGGGAAGAAAAAGGTTTCATCATAATACAGGAACTACAATAATAAATGCCTTGATGTTAAAGAAAATGTAATATTTATAGTGTTTCAGTCCACATTTGAGTGCAAAATGAACTACTGATGGATTTGCTTCATGGTTTGAATGTCAAAATGCTCATCCAAAGGAATCTGGCCTGGTTTACCTGCAAGGGCTGAGACAAAATAGGATAGATGGGAATTTTGGGTTTTCATGAGCTGTATGCCAAAATCATCAATATTAGAAACACTAAAAGGCACTGGCTCTCTGTCCTGGGTGTACCCCGCCTGATTGCCCATTGACTGCTGGAGATAGGCACCAGCCCCCCCCCCCCCCCCACCACCACCACCACACACACACACACACACACACACACACACACAACCCTACGTGGACAAGCGGGTTCAGAAAATGGATGAATGGATCAAAGGCTTGAACTACTTCAGTTGTGTGTAATGAATGTAATATATATGCAAGTCTAATGTTTATCAGTACATTACAGAAAATAATGAACTTAATCACAATATGCAATTTTTTTTAGAAGGCCCTGTGTATCGTATCGCCAGAATCTCACAAGTACACATCTCTACCAAAAAAACATCTGTGGTTTATTTTCTGTTCCATTTACAACGGCCATAGGGGGTTCATAGACAATGATATACTGCACTTAAGTTTTATTTTGAAACTTTCCAGATGTTTTATACCCTCTTCATGTTTGACTTCCTGTCTTGCTTGATCTGAACTTTGACGTTTTACGTGCTTTTGAAGCATATCGAGTAAAACAATTAACTCAAAATGTAACGATAGCGTCCCTTCGCTTCTGGGACGCGTCCAAAACGTTACACTTAGCTCCCGGTGGAAAATACCCAGTTCACTATAACGGCAGCTGATTGCCACGCAGTACGTTTTGCAGTCATTTTGAGCCGCTTTCACATCCGGTGGAAAGACGGGGTAACAATCAAGTCTCTTCAGATGGTCATGTTGGCTCCATCAGAACGTGATCTCTAGCTTCATAAGGACTCTACATTTTTTAAGTTATGATAGTTTCCCAAAAGTGATGTGTTTATAGTACAGATCTATCAAGGATGAACCAAAAACAATGGACCCATGTTTTAATAGACACAATTTCTGTCTCTAATGTCATCATCTTCAAACAGATTGTGTTGTAGGTATTTTGTGTGTGTTAATATTGAAAATCTGTGGTGGCCATCTTTAATTTAATTAATTTCAGAGGTTAATCATCTGTCAATTAAATCTTTTCAGGGCTTTATGAAATCCTTTGCAACACACACACGCACGCATGTGCACGCACGCACACACGCACGCACACACACACACACACACACACACACACAGTCACAGGTGTTTTTTTGTATTTATGACAGGAATAATGCAACAAAACACATTTTTAAATCAGCATAAAAAATTCCTGGAGCTTCAAATGTCTGACCTTCACATAGACACAAATTGTGTAAACAATTTCCAGCTGCTTTCAGTGGGTCAGACTTGCCACTTTAAAACACTCAACCCTCTTGTTGATCTTGCAGGCATTTTTCTTGTTTTACAGGTTAGAAAAATCTGCTTTTGGACCAAATATTAAATGATAAGTATTTGATCAGATAAAATGTAGGAACCTTTTCGAACCAAAAACACACAATAGACAACTGAAGAACACGGACTCAGAAAATCTATCAGTGGAAATCATTTGATATCACTAAATCAAACAAATCAGCTGTTCATGATCTAAAAAGATGCAGGAAGTGTGCTGGAAGCAGACTCCAGCACAAGACATGTCAGCTCTACTCTACTAAGTCAGATATGACACCTCTTCAGGATTAATCTACAGAAACTAGGGGCAGTTGAAGATTACCAAAAATTGTACTTTTTTAATGAGCAGCATGTATTTGACAGTGCAAAGTGAATGTAATCATTGTCTTTATAAGCAAATATTTCAAATTTTATTTTCCTGCTATATTTTGTTTTGTGCCTGCTGTTTCCTCGGCTGAGTTATACAATTAAACTGTCTTTATAACATTTAGCATCTTTAAAAATACCTACTTGTTAGGTGCTTAAATAGCAAATCTATACTGCCTGATATGAGTCGTATGAGGCAAAACATGTCATACTTTAAAGTGATTGTAGAATAACTTTCCTCAGCTGTGGGGATATAAAAGCAATAAAGTCAAGAACAAGTTCAATCCTATTCAAAATTACCCTCATGTTGAATTATTATAAGGGTTTAGAAATGCAGACAAAGCTGGCACTTTGAGGTTTTAGTGATATATTAAATCATAATAAGGTTTTGTCTCCGTTCAAGACACCCAGCATTAGCTCTGAGTAATAACATGGTTCAATAAATACTTACAGCAAAAAAAAAAAAAAAAAAAGGATTTTGTCCCTCAAGCAGGTTCTTGTTTTTCTGATTTCTTTTTGGTGAAGATTGCTTCTCCTCTCTGAAGGTCCTCTTCTACTCTTTAAGGCAGTTTCTTTCTATCCAAGATCACTCATCACTTGTGACCCTATGGGAAAAAATCAGATCACAATTGGCATCTTCTTCCATAGTTCTTTGAATGACTTCAGTTTGGAGAAGCAGAGAATTATTTGTATCAGAATGAGAAGCTAACAGCTAGTCGCTGCTGGGGCATGAGAGAAAATGAGCTGTTTAAGAAACTTTAATGCTACTAATAATTGTTTTCTACACAATTATTCTGACAAAAATGTTTCTGATGGAATAGCTGCAAAAATCATCATTAATTTATAATCACCATAATTACATGTAAATAAACATGCACTGGACTTAGGTGGACTAGTGAATTGTCCAGGGTGTCCCTAGTTTCTTGCCCAATGACTGCTGGAGATGACCAATTCAGCATGACATCACTCAGGATAAATGAACGAATGAATGACCATGAACCAATTACTTCCTGAAAAAATATCAAAAATGGAAACAGAGACATTGGTGCAATAACTGTTTTATTCTATAAAGGTTGTTGTCCAACATTCTGGTTTTAAGCTCTCTCCTCTAAAAACTAAATCAACATTTGAATGTTTTTCTGTGTTTTGACAAACAAGTAAAGAAAAGCAGAAAATAAACAAATAAAACATAACTAAAACATGAATTTGTTGGTAATGAGCCAGAGCTTCACACTGCACCTGTAAATAAACTTCAGAGCTAATGCTACAAGACCATGGAAGACATGTCCCAAGTTTCACAGATAGAAGCTAAAGAGCAGATACAACATAGGTTTTTTTTCCCCAGCAGATCTCAAAAACGTTTCTAACCTTTGATGTTTCACCTTGAAAGGTTCATTTTAACCATAACTTCTTGTTGTTTACTAGCTCTACCTCTTGTGCTCCACTGACAAGAGTTTAGATAAAAAAACAAATCGTTTTTGATAGAAAAATATACACTTTAAGACTTTTCCCTTTTTCCTGCCCGTGTGTATTAAAGACTCTCATTGTCTGACTGAGCTGTTAATCTCAATTTAGTGTGAAACACGTCATTCTGTCCTCCCCAAAGATTCAACAGGTGTACAAATCATCAAGATAGGCCAAAGTGTCACGGAGACAAAAGGCTGCGCAATGTGTAGCTCCAGGCAAGGCCACTAGCATCGGTCTACTTGGTTTGTAAAGTCATTCAGTGACGAATAGTTCTTTAGATGTTAACAAAAATAGCTAAAAGGTTGGACGATAAGCAACTATTCCATGGAAGGCGTAATTAAAGATGGAACCACACTGTTCCATTGGAGACCCCGCCTGAAGTTTCTGTCCATAAACCTCATTGTTCCTCACTTTATCAAACCCAATTTTGTACAGCTAATATAAAGATGTAAGACTGAATTCACTGAGGTTTGAAGCTACTGCTGCCTTTTCCCAAAGAGGTATTCATCCTAAAATAAACAATTTTTCAGGCACCAAAGAAATAATAGCTACTTTCTTACAATGTTCCATGTCCATTTACACTTCATCAGTGACACATATACCATGAACCGTATTTTTACGACCATAGGGCGCACTGGGTTGTAGGGTGCGGGCACGGTAAAACGTACCGGTAAAACATCTGTGCGGGCTCGGGACTCGGAACATATCAGTGCAAACCAGACAATGTGAAAATTATAAACAGCTAAAAGCATGTTTCACTTTACTGGTCTAGTCCTGGTTCATACCTGGTTTAGAGCGCACGTGCACTTCCTCATTGCGTGCGCTGACGGCTCGTGCTCTTCTGATGCGCTGTGTTGAAGTTCAGAATGTGTTTACTGGTAATTGGTGGATTTAACCACATAAACTTTCCACATAAACAAAATCATATGTGCGTTATTAATAGGCCTAAGAAAATAGTGTGATTTGAATTGTGTTTTATTAAAAAAGGCAGCAGGAGCAAATATGAGTTTGGTTGTGCTTTATTTGAGCGCTATTAATTAATCATCAAATCTATCAAAGTCCTCATCTTCTGTATCTGATAAGAACAACTGGGCTAGAGTAGTCAAACACGCCAGGTTCTCTCTCTTCACAGTCAGAGTCTGTCTCGTTGCCGTCCGTCTCCTCGTGAATGATGCCGGCTTTTGCAAAAGCCCAAACAACAGTACAAGTAGACACATTAGCCCAAGCATTTACAATCCATTCACAAATTGCGGCGTAACTCGCCCGGCGTTGCCTCCCAGTAACCCATTGCTCGAGGCGGTCTTCCAGCTCAGGACACGTTGTCGGAGTTTGTTCCAACTTCCTTCACTTGCGAACCGTGGACTCATTAATGCTGAATTCTCTCGCCGCTGCTCTATTCCCGTGTTTCTCCGCGTAGCTAATCGCTTGCAGTCTAAACTGTGCGTCATAGGCGTGTCACTTAGCAGGTGCCATTCTCAGGGTTGTCAGAACAATGTTCAGCATACCGCATGTACCTGCCCTTTTGAACTATTCGAGGTCTGTCTTCGCTCACGTCTGAACGTTCACGCCACGCCCTTTGCCGTTCTCGCCATGCCCCTTGTCATCTACTACGTTCACGTCTCACAACAACACAATAGGCGCACCGCTCCATAGGGCGTGGCATGCATTTTGGAGAAAATTTAATACTTTTAGGTGCGCCTTATTGTCGTGAAAATACGGTACTAATATTTACACATCTCAACAAATTCTACAAGAGTCCCATATATAATGAGACCAAAAGTAATCAAATAGACCTTGTGGTTACATAAATATAATAATTAAAGCAGCTGTCCGGTGTTTTCCCCTTTCAGGAATTATGTATGATTTTGAGAAATCCATGAAAGCTATTATCTTATCATGTACTGTGATAGAATAGGAAATACGTCTTTCAATTTTCACTAAGCCCGCCCCCTGTCCCATAGAGCTCAATGCAATATGAACTGAGCGTTCTGGTCAGCATTGACCAATAGTGTTTGACTACTGCTTACATACCTGTACAGACACTAGTCACAGATCGTGCTCGAGTGTTCAAGGACGCTCCTTGGTTGATGCAGAATCTGCAAGTCTTTAAAATATAAATATATGAATACACAACATGAGTATAATAACTGTAAAACAATGGCCTTGTTCGCCTGGAAAACAGACAAGAGCAGACAGAAGCAGCAGGGGGAGTGGCTGAAAGCCGGCATTTAAGTCGGACAGATTTTCCTACATGTAGCTTGCGGGTGACGATGGATGAAGATATCGCGTTAACATTCAGACTTGTTTAAATTTTTATTTTAATTCTGGTGCCTGTTAGCAACACATCCTCACATGCTTGTGGATATCATATATTGTAGACATGTGCATATGGAGATGTGACTGTAATATGCAAAGGTTATCCGCTGTAGGTTTAGTGTGCTCATAGGAAACGTGACAAAAGAACACAAATCACATTTCTCTTTTTGGCCAATAAAGTTGTCATCATCAAGGTAACATGATTTACAGAATGCATAGAACCAACGAACATTTCACATTCTACCACCGGATGTTTGGATCAGAATGTGAACCAATCAGATCTTAGATCAGGTGAGAGCCAGGCGTTTCCCGTCATGCCCTAGGTTTTGCAGCCGGTGGAGAGCAACTGCAGCGCCTTGCTCCAAAATCTGTGGCCGCCTTGATCTCACGAGGTTGTCGTTGCCTATGTAGGCATGACGTCAGAGCAAGTCGGCGTCAAGTCGGACACAAATCTAACCGGCATGCACTGCTCGCCGATCACCGGTGATCTAATCTGCGCAGAACTGGCTCATCTCGAACACGGCCAATGTGTTTTAGCTCTTTTCTGTCACCAGGGAGGCGTCCAGGAGGTATCCTAACCAGATGCCCGAGCCACCTCAACTGGCTCCTCTTGATGTGTAAATAAATAAAATGAAATAACAAAACAACTTTCTCCCAAATAGAAAAAAAGGACAGAAAAATTAGTTTTTTATGGTTGCCTTCATGTGCTTCTGATTTATTTCCCCACATTTAAAAAAAAAGATCCCATATTTCCTTTAAAGAAAGACAAAAACATGACGCCTTTCCCTCTTTATCACACAAGAGGCCCCAGTAACAAACACGAGTAACTCCCTGTAAAAGAAGAACTTTAAAGGGTGTGTGTTTCACTGAGGAATTAAAATAAATGAAACAAGAAATAGCAGAGGACATTAAAGCCCCAACACTAAATTTCTTCACTGCTGGTCATTTGCAGCAGTGGAATTAAGCTGTTAAACGACAACGGCATCCAAAGCGAACTTTGTAGTCCGTGCAGTAGCCAGATTGCTGGTCCTTATTGCGGCAGACAAACCTTTTAGTGGGACTGTACCTGAAAGACGACATTGGATAAGGAGTTAACCATGGACTTTTTTTTTAGTGTCAAAAATCTAAAGATTTTCAGCACCTTATGCTCTTTTCACACATTGCTTAAATAAATAATTTCTTTTCATGAAGTGCAACGGCTTTGCTCTCAGAGGGCGAACAGATTGTGTAAGATCTTTGATTCAAACTGTGCCAACCACATACCTCCAAGTGCTGCCATGAAGGGCAGCTGGAAATTTTCATTCCTTCAAGGAATTCTAGACTTAATTATCTGTATGCATGTCTGTGCCTCACTAGTGAGCAGTTTGCCTGCACATTTCATTCACTAATATTACCTTCCATTGTTGAAGCAAAAGGAAGTGTTTTATGACAACTTAAAGAAAACGCTTTTATATTTAATGACGTCTTTCATGGATTTTTAATTTTCACTTCCAAGACAATTCACACATAGATCTTCTCTCCCGTTCTGATGGCTGGGATTTCTCCGTCAGCAGTGGCAGCCTAGATGTATACAGGCTCTTCACAGAGACTTCCTCTGGGGTTTTCTTTTCTCAGGTCAGGTCACTAAAAGTCTCCCAGTCACCTGTTCCACTGGGACCATCTCGATTGTACCACTTGGTCCAGCACACTGCAAGAACACAAAAGCAAATGAAACATTTGAAATCAGTGCACAAGATACAGTAAAGTTTTTTAATGCATCTCACTGAGCTTGTGTAGCATTTTCATGTGCGTCGGGGGCACAGCTAAAGTGAACCTTGTAGTCACTGCATTCCCTGCTGTTTTGATCCTGGTTTTTGCAGACGGATCTTAAAGTTATATCATATCTAAAAAAAATTAAGTAAATTCAAGACAAAGCAAAAACCAAGCTATAGAGATATTTACATAAAAAGTGCTGTCTCAAGAGTTTCGGTTGAACTGATAATTGCCTGAAGCCTGGTTTGCTAATAAGTAGAATGACCCAAAAGTATCTGGGTTTCAGCCGCCAGAAGACTTGGTTTAATATTTTATGCTAAGAATCAGCACTTAAACGCCTCCTTTATCATCTCCTTTAAAGCCGGATGAATGAACCATCTGGTGTGATGCTACCAGATGGTACCTTACAATTCTCTATGGCAACAAAATTCAAAGCAATGCTCGCTTTTCATTCATACTGTGATGAAACGTGACAGTTCACCACTCAGAGACATTTTTTTACTGTGTCAGTAGTTACTAAGTCATTAACTAGTTTAGCCTGATTGACCACGACAATAAATTACAATTAGTAACACATTCTTTCTTAAAAAGCATTAAAAATATTAGGGATGAGCGAGTACACCACTATCTGTATCTGTACTCAGAGTGGGCGTGGCCTAACCCGGGCGTGGGTGTAGTTTAACCGGAAGTGGGTGTGATTTACCTCAATACATTATTGATATGGATTGATCAGAAGTTGTTCTGTGTATTGTTTATTTGAAAACTTTTTACAGAGCAGCCTCAGAACCAGGGGCGAATTTAGGACTGAAGAAGATCCGGGGCTTAACACGCGTGCAGAAAGTGTGTTAAGTGTGGAAAGTTTTTAACTTGTTTTGTTGCATTTTGACAGATACATGTGCACAAGAACCAGAAACACAGGATGGCTTTTCTCAGTCCTGGACCTCAGAGGCTTCCTTATGCACGTGCAGTTATTTTTAACAACAACTTTTGTTACTTGTTTAGGTCTCTTATCTTTCGGCCAACAGGGACAACTCATCTTTTTGGAAAGTCTATTAAACTAGAACGGCCACAGTCTATGACCTAGGGGCCTGTAAAGTGTTTGGGAAGTGGACAAATACCTTAAGGAACACTCGTTTGAGGACAGGAATCCTCACACTTGAGATAAGAAGATTGGTGGTTTGACAGATAGGTGTTAGAAGCCATTGTTAGCCCTGCATTTAAATTAAGCGACACGGGCATTTTGAAACCTTTCTGGAGTTAATCAAATTTTGAGTTTGACTTGTTGCACATAGGATACTGTTTACAGTTCAGGCTGGATAAAAAGAGACTTTTTAATGAAGATGAATAGCTGACAAACTCAGATCATGCTTTCCTGACTGTTTCTGGGAGAGTAATCTCTTTTTCAAAAATGAGAATATTTGCTCCAAATCCGTGCTGCACCACGACCCACCAAGGCATGAATGAAACGGTGTTCCCTTACATACCTAGAAACCAGCATTCTTTGAGTGTCGGGATGAATGCAGAGCCGGGTTGCAGCCAATGCCCCAGCAGACCCCAAATCAGCACGAACACCACATCATATTCTTTCAGAAAGTATGAAGGAAAATAGACACAAGGTGTCAAAAAACAAAAGTTTCTTTATTCAAACTGTAAATGATTCACTAGCTAGACTGTGCTACGGTCTGGTCTGTGGCAGGGGTCACAATCTCTGCAGCTGTCTCGACACATTCATCTGCCAACGTTGAGGGCAGTCGTCTGGGCTGCATGAGATGGACAACAGAAATGAGGTAACTTCACAGTTCCAGCTGCTGCAGAGTGACAAGCTGCCTGGTCTGTGACGTTAGAGGATTTGCTGGTCTTGCAGAAACTTAAGGGTGGGGCCAAAGAATAGAAAAGGTAACTGGACTTAAGCGACGGGGTCAAAACAAACCACAGGTTCCTTTAATGTTTCAGGGTTGGTTGTCACTTCAGCACAGTAGAAGGAATTGTTTGGACTTTTGTAGCTGAAATAAGCTTCATCGGTGAGGTCGACCCATACAGAAGTATAACTGGGGCGTTGTTTCTCTGCGGCTCATCTAATTATGTTAGAAAACAAGTGAGAACAGGAGGAGGTCTCCGCTATAGAGAGAGTTGAGTCAACGGACATCAACCCTGCACTGCGGTCACCCTCCTGGAAACACAGTACCCTTAACTGTATGGGTAAGATGGGCAAGGCCGTTTTATTAGTATAGCACATTTCATACACATAGGCAGTTCAATGTGCTTTCCAGGAGCAAGAGCAGCAAAATCAACATGACACTATAATTTAAATACACAAATAGATTTAGATTAAATTAAATACACAAATGAAATTCATCAGATAAAAGGAGAAGTTTAAATATTGAGCAGTGACGGTGCAGAAGGTGCAGCATAACAAACATTCATTCAAAGTCTAATGAAGATGTGCATTTTTTACATTTTGATTCAAAGGTTTCTAGAGTTGGGGCACATTTGAGGTCACGAAGAAGCTATTTTCTTCTGTGTGCAGCATAGTAGCTAAAAGCAGCTTCACCCTATTTGGTTCTGACCCAAGGTCCTACCAGCTGACTGTTACCTATCTCAGAGCCCTGCTGGGTGTGTGAACTGGTAGGAGATCCAACAGGTATTCTGGCCCCATGTCAGTGACTGATTTATAAAAGTGGTTTGCAGTGAAGGAAATAATGGCATTTAAAACAACGTTACTAAAGGAAGTTGTTTTTGTTTCAACAGCTTGTAATCTAATTACTGTCTTTAGTCATAATGCCGTTTCCGTTACTGATAAGAAAATGCGTGCGTTACAATAATTCAGCAGTGCGGTGTGTTGACGTGTAGATATTCGGCCTGATGATCCCTGGATTTCTCCTGATTGGAGTGGGAGGATATCTGGTTTTCTGGAAATTTGGGAAGACGAGAGCGATTGGAGGGCGACCAGCTCCCACGGAAAGCACCGTCCGTGTGGAGACTTCACAGACTGGGACGTTACTCGAGGTGAATCGTAAGCTGGAAAATGTTCTAGCTGTGATACTGGTATTAGTGCGCAAAACGGATGTCATCACGGAGAGGGTCACTGGATGGTATGGACAAGCTTAAAAACCCAAAATTGGCTTCACTGAAGGACTGGAATGATCAGTTTAAAGACTGAAGGCAGAGAGGAAAACCATCTCAGCCTGACCCAAACAAATTCTTGTTTTCTGAATCTGACGCCCTGGTAGCCTTGAGCGGCAACAAACCCCAATGAAGGAATGCAGACAGATGCTGTGAAAACATGCCCCCCCCCCCCCCCCCCCCCCCCGCCTTCGGATTGGTGGACTTCAGCCTGGCGAGGTCATCAACCTGCAGGAGTCAATGTGCTCTGCTCTTCGCTTCTCCCAAGATCTCCCGCCCACCTGTGACCGTACAGTGGATGAGCGCCGTAGATGGCTGCTCTCACTGGGGGAAACAGGATCTCAGCCCCCCCGCCTTCCTATTTGAGTCTCATGTTATGTTGTGTTGTCTGAAGTCTGTTGCATATTTGTTGAGGTGGGAGGGTAGCTGTGAAGTGCCTTTTTTTCCTCCACCTGAAACAATCCTCATGTTACCCTCTTATCTCTATTAAGGTAGCGCAACTCAGGGTTGGGAATGACCAGTCACCAATTCTTGTCTTGTGTCTTGCCCATGTATGTCTGATCTCTGAATTGTGTGTACTGAAACTCTAATTTCCCTCTGGGATTAACAAAGTATTGACTGATTGATTGAAGCAATCCTCAGCTGATTGGGAGATGAAGGATTGGATGTTTTGATCAAAGCACACCACGGCCCATGAACAACAAAGAAGATGTAATGAATAGTTGCAGCTGCTGACCCGGAGACCCACAGCTTCGCTGCTGCAGGCATGAATCTGCAGCTGTACCTTTCTTGGCGTGACACAGGACTTCCCAAAGGTCCGCTCACCTGTTCACCACTCAGACGTCATTCCTCGTCAAGATCTTCTTTCTTCCTAGATCGTCCAACTGGAACTTATTCCTGATCATTTCTGTAGTCCCGCTGTAACATTTGTATCAGTCTCAGACGTCATGGACCCTCAAGTGTTATTACTAACTGTGCCTTTACCACACAGCCTCAGCACTTCTGCATTAGGGTCTGGCCCAGGTAAGTTCATTTAAATCCTCCATCAGATTTGTGTCTGTTCTAGTGCCATTTATTTAACCAATACTAGATTACTAGTAACACAAAAACTACTAAAAACAAATTATGTGAAACAAGAAAAATTAGAACACTGCAAAATTACATTTATTTAGGTAATTTAACTAAACTGAGAGACAATTTAAATGCTCAGGAACCCTTTACAGGTTTTTATTTGCAATCATATACTTTTGTTGAATGGGGTCTAGTTTCATATGTTCAGCAACACGTTTATTGTTTGTAGTTCCTCCTTTTAAGAGCCCACTTCAATTATTCAGTTTAAACATTTGGACGTCTATTTTATTATGTTCAAGTCTTTTTAGTAATTTATATTGTAGTATTCTACTAATCTACAGTAAATAAAGTAAGTTCAAATAAGATGGGAACCCATTTTTCTTGGTAATTAGTTACTTTTATAATTGTGTAACTCAGTAAGTAACTGAGAAACATTTTTCACAAAGTAACGTGTAACTATAGCTAATTACTTTTTGAAGTAGTGTTACCAACACTGGTGGTTTGTATGGAATGTAAAGTTTTATGTTATTTATCTTATTTTATATAGATTCCTGCATCTGAAATGCAGATCGACTGATTGTTTGCTTATTTGATTTTCTACAGCCTTAAAATAACTTTAAAAAGATATAAATGAAAATTAAGACATGATTGGTCATCGGTTTTAAATGTCCAGATTTGATTCTTAAAATGCTTTTAATCTGTGCAAAATCAAGGGGAAAGACAAAGGATGTGTGCCTTTATTCATAATTTTATTGCTGTTGATTTCATTTTCCACGAGTAAAAGAATAAAAAATACCGTAAACCTTTAAAAAGCAGAGCACACTTCCTCCAGGATATGTTGTATACTGGGACCCAGTAATAAACCAGTGAGAAGGTCCATCATAGAATATCACTGGGTAAATACTTCATTGGACAAAACATGATTAAGATCAGAAGTTATTTACTTGCCTCTGGTCGTTGGTAGCAGATTCAACCTTCGAGATAGCATGGGCATTTGAAACGGACTTTGTAGTCCCTGCAGCGGTCAGATGTCTGGTCCTTATTGCGGCAAATGAAGCCTACTTCGGTGTTGTAGCTGAAACACAACAAGGAAAAGAATGAATAGAGATTTAGAGCAGTTAATCTAAGTTTAAGAGTGAGAAGTGGTGAAAATGCAGGTTATTTGAAAACAACTCACTCATAAAATTTCTGCCCTGTCTTTTCAGCTGGAATCTCTCCAGAAACAGTAACAGCCTGAATCTTCTCAGGTTCGGGACAAATTTGTTGTGGGTATTCATCCCTTAGGGCCTCCAGGGTCTCATAGTCACCTTTACCACCAGCATGGTCTCTGTTGTACCACGGACTCCAGCACGTTATAGGACCAATCCTAGCTAAGAAATCCAAAATACTTAAAGTTTTCATTTTTAGAGTAGCAGTCAAGGAATCTAACACACCCAAATAAGCGTTTAGACCAGGGGCGGGGTTAGGCCCGGCTACTTGGGCTGAAGCCCCGGATGTTTCATTAAAAGCCCCGGATCTAAATCGCGGAAGTAACATGCAGTACAAAAGTCCAACAGAGAGGGAGCAGCTGGCAGTAGTTTGTATACAGCCTGCCTGAGCCTCCACCACTGAAGAAGAAGCCCTTCAGCAGCCGGCTTCTTCTACACTCTCTGCCTGAAACGCATGAGTGAAGATGGACATAAGGACGTTTTTTAGACCAAAAGTACAACGACAGAACCCCAGCTTTGATGAGACTGGTGTTGACTCAGGTTTGTGAGTCTTATTTGAAAATATTTGTTGTGCTGCTGGTTTGCCTAAAGTTAGCTTATCAGGTAAAGTGGTTGGAGAAAGAAAGGGAATATTTACTATCATCTCACACTAAACACTAACAGGAACAATACTCTGCCCTGAATATGCTTAATATGTAGCTTCAGATTAAAAATTATGTGGTACAAGACATATATGATGTTGACTAGTGTGTGTCACGTTTGTGTGTGTGCGCGTGCGTGCGTGTGTTAAGCCCCGGATCTTCTTCAGTCCTAAATCCGCTCCTGGTTTAGACAACAGAGAGCAAAAAGTACAAAATCAATGTTTTATAAAATCTTAAAAAGAGAATTGTCTACCTTCACTTGGTTTCGCGAGAGTTGGTAAAAACATCCAGAAAAACCTAATTAGTAACTTTATAAGTGGACTGTAGAGTTTTTAAAACTGAAAACAGTTTCAAGATGAACATACCAAGCAGCAGAACTGCAGCAAAAGTCAGGAGCAACTATAATGCAAAGAAACACATTTGAATGGACATTCTGCAGCGCAATTCCAAAATTCCTGATTACATTTTGCACCCACAACACTTCACCTCATACCATACCTGTCTGATCATAACTGAAGAAATTAGTTGTATGTTTTAAACAGCTGCAAACAAAAATAAAAATGTCAAACATCACGGTTCTCTCGTTATATATTTGATGCATCCACACAATACTTTTAGCAATAGTCTATGATTATTTTGTCTTTAAGTAAGATAAAAAATTCCCAAAATGTTTTACTGGTTAATACTCAGCTGGATATCTTAGCCCAATGAAGTGGGTGAGCAGGAATCTGCTTTTTATGGTAGCACGTGTTCTCTTGTGGCACAGACTACTAACACAAAAGGTTTACTCCTACAATGAACTGTAGAAATTTTAAGACTTGTTTTGTGGGATTTTCTCAGAAATCTTTTAAAAGCACAATGTTAAAACCCTGTGGGTCATTTTGTGGCCAATGACGACATTCTACCTCATACACCTAGCTGATACTGGTATGCAGAACACCTGAGGACCAAGGTATGGATCCTGCAGGCAATCCAACATATCTCTGCTCTCTCCACAAGTGTAGGTCACAGATAGCAACTCTTATAATATATATATATATATATATATATATATATATATATATATATATATATATATATATATATATATTCAGGTTTATTTGGGGTTGCTTTAGGTCCAATAAATCATGTTTGCTTAACTTTTCCATGGTTTGTTACTTTTTTTGTATGGCCTAATGAGCTGAGTGGAGAATTGGGGGTTTGTCTGGGATATGTACCCAGGACATCTTGACATAACTCATACTCCTTGACAAGGTTTTATAATCTGATGTTGATAATGACAGAGTAAAACAAAACAAACACGATGACAGGCTGTTACTGTTCGTGGAGCTTCACTTGCCGCAATAAGGACCAGAAATCTGGTCGAAGCAAGAACTACAAAGTTCGTTTTAGATGCCCATGTCGTCATCATAACTTATCTACAGCGGCCAGTGACCAGAGACTTTAATATTTGCCTTTTTTTTAATTCAGTCTTATTATTGACCCTAGGTCTTTTTTTTCAGCCTTTATCTTTCCTTAAAGGAAGTCTAACTTTTTTTGAGATATTCAAAAAGAAACTTTGAAAGTTGTCACCTTTGAGTCGAAATGCAGAAAAGAGTGAAGTTGCTATTTCAAAGTGCAATCTTTATACCAGAATACATTTGAGATTGTTAAACATGAGTTAGAAAAATGCCTGTTGCTAACATTTGTTGTATCCTTTTTACGTGTGGTCATTGAGTTCCTCTGCTGGAACAGCGGTCAGATATCTCTGGGACTGTAAAAACACTTCCAGAGCTGCAAGACTTTTCATTTGTTAAAATTGCACATAAAAGACTACCCCACCTCACCCTGCTCCCAGTCTTTCTTATCCATCCTCAGACATTTCCCTTCTCTGCTCTATCTCATGACACCACACACACACACACACACACACACACACACACACACACACACACACACACACACACACACACACACACACACACACACACACACACACACACACACAGGGCCTTGGGGTGCAGGAAAGTTCAAGGGGTGTGAGTTACGGTTCCCATTACCAGTCCCGTGGTGACCTGCTCCCACATTTCATTTTGCAATTTAAACACTTCCACCAACAACATCACATGCAAATGCACACTTAGGACTTTGACGGTGAGCACACTCAGTGGCACTTGGAAGGTGGGATCTGTTCAGACTCACCTCTGGTGCTGTCAAACAGGAAGTAGATTTAAAAGATGATTCCTTTATCCACTGAAGTCAGATGTGTTTGTGGCATCCTTCCACTTGCAGCAAATAAAATTTTACATGACCTAACGTGTACTTATTGAAATACTTGTTTGTTAGCATTTTGTGACCATAGCGCTTAAGGACCAAATGCACTAAGCTCCTCCCACAACTGGACCTTTAAGACTTTACACATGAAAATACAAGCAAGATGCAAACTTTGACTAAATATTCAAAGTTGAGCAACATCAGGAAAAGTTAAACATTCAACTATTAGCAGTCCTGCCTTATACACTGAACGTATTAGCAGAAATCACCTGAAGACATGGTAACTGCCACGTGAGTGAATGAAGCTTAAGCAAGTTGTTTATACGCTTTTATCCTGAATTCTAAAGGGAGCCAGTGAAGGGAGGCCCAGGGGTGGGGACCTCACTTAGCCTGGCGGGTTACCAAGCAACGCCAGGCTCATAAAGACAACTCAACCAGCTTTTGGCCCAGGTGGTTCTGGTAGGACCAGTTAATGTTCCAGTGCAAGGTCACCAAGATGAGCTTTGACTTCAGGCTAATGTTTAATTAACCATTACACTTGCATTTACCATTTTTTGAGTAGTCAGTTAAGTCCACTTTAAACCTCAAATAAAATATTAAAAAAACTTGCGTTCGCAAAACCCGAGAACTGAATTTCCAAGATGAAAACTGTCAAGATCAGTGAATTTTATTGCTTCAGAACCATCCCCCTCTGATCAGCAGCTCACCAGGGGTGTTTCTCAATATCAAGGCGCCTTGCCTTACAAGGCGATGTCTTGCAAGGCCAGGCGCCTTGCTTGCAAGGACTATCCTTCCTTGGTCAAAAAACAAACAATTAAATGGAGCAGACTTGCACCACGTGACTGCAGCTTCCACGGCGGTCACGTGACACAGAAGAAAACATTATATTTTATACGTATTAGTTTCAATATAAATATATAACGAGGCTTTTACTTTTAAAATTGTGTATATGTTTATTAAATAAAATTATAAGCGAGTTACTACACGCTAGCCACCAAAGCTTCAACTACTAAGCAACTAACCAATAGACAACTTCTTTGGATCTATTTTATATTATATATATATATATATATATATATATATATATATATATATATATATATATATATATATATATATATGTGTGTGTGTGTGTGTGTGTGTGTGTGTGTGTGTACTAGGGATGTCCCGATCAGGTTTTTTTGCCCTCGAGTCCGAGTCATTTCATTTTGAGAATCTGCCGATACCGAGTCCCGATTCGATACTTTTGATACATAAGAAAAATAAGAAAAGGAAGAAACAGTTCCAGAATGTTCTTCATTTTTTATTTAATTACCTTTTCATTTTAATTTTTAACAACAGATCACTTCTTTGAGGTTGCTTGAACAATCAAGTAATAAATAACATAAATTCTTTACTTTTGGACTTTATTGCAAAAAAGACTAATATAAAAACAGATAGCACTTAACCTTAAAATACCTGGCAGGGGTCTGTTTTGCCTCGGCCCCCATAATGCTTAGATACGTCCCTGGGCATGGGACAGAGTTTTGAAGATTGAAGATCAGGAGAGCCTGACAACCTTTAAGGAGAACCAAGTTGCTCTCCTGTAATTTGAACCCAGTCTCCAACTCGGGGCTTGGATTGGGAAGTAAAGCCGAGTCCCTATCAGTCTGAAACCAGTGATCGGAGCCGATTTCCGATCATGTGATCGGATGGGACATCACTAATATGAACATACAGCTTTTAGGAAGCACCAGTGGCACATAAGAGCCAGACCCTGGACTTTGAATCAATATTTTATTGAGGAAAATTTTTAAAAGAAGAATTAGGAATGCTGGCAAAACCCATAACTTTAATTTCTTCTCTTGTCAATAACAGCAGTAGAGATGTTCCTTGGAGTTACACTGGCATTGGAAGCGAACTTTGTAGTCCAAGCACTTGCCAGAACTCTGCTGGTCATTCCGACAAATGAACCCTCCGGTGTTGGAGTAGCTGAAAGACAGCAGTTGATACCAAATAATGACCACATTTCTGCTTTTAGTGTCAAATTTCCAAAATAGCGCCAAACACTTTTTTGTTGGAGAAAGAATCAAATCAGCGTTCATGGATGAAGATTTCATGTCACTGTAAAACAACTCACAGGTGGAATATCTGTCCCGTCTTGTTGGCTGGAACACCGTCAACAGTCTTAACCTGGATTTTCATCGGTACGGGGCAAATTTCTCCTTGATACTCATGAGTCAGGTCAGCTAAAAGCTCTATGTCACCTGGTCCGTTGTTGGGACTGTCTGAGTTGTACCAACGGGTCCAGCATGGTGGGTGGCCAGCTGTAAAACGATGTTTTAATAAAGCTTATTTTCTAACAGGAAATTTTTAAATCAGAATCTTGGATTTATTTAAGTGTAAAAATCATAGTTTCAACCCATTTTCACATCAGATTCATTTTATGTCCATTAACTGATAACATATATTAAAGATTTTTTTACTTGGTAACAAAAATCTGGGCTTTCTCACCTCCCATCATTGGTTCCATGAAGCCTATTGGAACAAAATCAGATTATTTACCTAGCAACAATAAATTATGAACTTGTCAAAACTGAAACTTAAAATGGACATACCGAGTAGCATTGCTGCACCCAAAACGATGGTCAACTATGACAGAAATATTTAAAATGAATTCTTATGAAGGTTTAGTGCAACATTAGAGCTTACACGCACACATTAATACAGCTTTTACTTACCAGCTTCATCACAGTTGCAGATTAAGGATGTTAATTCTGAACTGCTGCCAACAAAAACATATTTTGCTTTTAATCATTAAATGCATCTTTTCCATAACTGAACAGAAACCTGTAAGAAAAAAACATCTACCTGGTAAAACTGGAGGAGACTCAAGATGATTCCTTTATGCACTGAAGTCAGTTGTGTGTTTGTGTCAGCCTTTATATAGCGGCACCCTCCCTCCTGCAGCAACTAATTTATAACATTTCCTAACTCGTGCTTATAGAAATACTTGTTTGGTTGCATTCTGTGAATGCTTTAGGGTCTAATCTTCCCAAAGCGTGACCTGTTGGACTTTGCGTGTAAAATCAAATGAACTAAAATGTAAACGTACCTTTGTAATTGAGCTACACCTGGATAAAGTGGATCTTTGATTTAATCTTAGTTTACCTCTCCAGACTTGCAGAATTAAATTTTTCACTCCCATTTGGTTTTCTCTTCTGATGCACCTGTTCTAGTCCAGGTGGCACTGGTAGAACCAGCATAAGGTATCCAAGATGAGCTTTGCTCCTACTGGCTTCAGGCCAGTTTTAAACTAAACGGTTCATGGGCTGACAGTGGCACAAGAGTTAAGCGCTCGCCACGAAATCGGAAGGTTGCGGGTTCAAGCCTCACTCAGTCACTGTCATTGTGTCCTTGGGCAAGACTCTTAACCGCCCTTGCCTGCTGGTGGTGGTCAGAGGGGGACCAGTGGCCTCAGTGCTTGACAACCTCGCCTCTGTCGGTGCACCCCAGGGCAGCTGTAGCTACCTCCCCACCAGGATGTGAATGTGTGTATGACTTTGTTGTAAAGCACCTTGGGGGTGCTTTACATTTTAAAGATCTCTATGTAATTTAAGTTACCTTTCACTTTATTCCTCACCTTTAAGTCAAACCCAAATTCCTCCAACATAACTGCAGCCAACTTTAGACTCTTGTTCAAGTGTAATTTCAGAACTAACCAACTTGTCTATTCTAGTCAGATAGCAAGTGAAGTGTTATTTGAGAGAGTGTGTGACTGTGTTTGTGTATGACTGTATATGTCAGGTGGGTCCTTTGACTCCTCCCCTCTCCTGGGACTTCTTTTGATGATATAGATCTTCGTCTCCCCTCCCCCTGCCACACCTGGTGTGGGGTGTGGTGACTTGGTCTGCCTGAGTGTTCCTGGCTCCCGGGTCAGGGGATTAAAGATTTTTGGCATATGCCTGATCAATCCCGGTGGCTTCCTGGTGGGGTCTGGGTTCCTGGGCTCTGCTGGGTCCCCGGCGGGGGTGGGCCGCCCCTGGGTCCCGGGTCGCTGGGTCCCGGGCTCGGCCGGCTAGGGGGTGGGAGGCTACGGGCGGGCCGGTGAGCTTGCCGCTGATGTCTTCCGGGACTCTGCCGGCTGCTGGTTGGGGCCCCCCGGGGCGATCCTCTGTGCCTCTCGAGTGGGGCGGGGGCCTTTCTGGTTGCAGTCTCCTTGGGGTTCCTGTGTACTGGGGCAGCGCCTGGATCTCTGGGACTTGGAGCTCCCCCCGTCTCCTACGCATCTTTGGGGGGCAGATCTGTGGTCCCTCACACCCTCTATTGGACACTCCTATAGAGAAACCTTACATAAACAAGTGCGTGTACACACACACAGGTGCTCACATGGTGCTCTCATAAGTATGGACTTGGGCACGTTCAACACATGTCTTAAGGCTGTTGTTGACACTAAATGCACAATGATTTATTATCATGTGATTGTTCAGTTAAACAATGTTGATTTTATATTTCATCATCAGGTTGACGCAGTGATAGCGTGCTCCTGATGTATTGTTGTGTGTCCCATTTTTTACTGCTCTTTCTCTTTCTGCAGGTCTAGAAGCAGACTCTTGTTCATTATTGTTTATTTGTAAAGTCAGTGACTTGATGCAATTTTCTGGGTTCCTTATATAGGAAACATTATTTCTGATTGGCTTAATGAACTGACCTGAATTGGAATGTTTATTATGTGAAGTGCCTTGAGACGACTCTTGTCGTGATTTGGCGCTATATAAATAAAAGTGAATTGAATTGAATTTTGTGGAACCCCCCGCCTCCCCCCTCTCTCCCCACCTCTTGTCTTTTCCTTTCTCTTTCACCTCTGACTCCGTGTCTGGTCGGAATTACAAAGCATTCAAAAACAACAACAATAAAGTTTTAAGTATCAGGCGTGACATTAAATGCAGATGCTTTGATGCTCCACCTGAGAGTGAATCTGTAAGGCTTGTTACCAGCATTCAGACATCAATTCTGTTTGCTTCACAGCCAGACAGGACACGGTAAAAAAAAAAAAAAAAAAAGTACAGCACCTTGGGGGTGCTTTACATTTTATCGTTCTCTATGTAATTTAAGTTACCTTTTACTTTATTCCTCACCTTTAAGTCAAACCCAAATTCCTCCAACATAACTGCAGCCAACTTTAGACTCTTGTCCAAGTGTAATTTCAGAACTAACCAACTGGTCTATTCTAGTCAGATACCAAGTGAAGTGTTATTTGAGAGGCTTAATAATGACACCGAGGGTAGAGGTTCTTCTTAACTTTACTTAGCCTTCTGGTAACCCCAGAACTCAACTCCGAGTTCCTATCACTCTGGGTTGTGCACCGTACACAATAAATGAGCTCATCACTGCATCCCCTCTGCCTTGAAGAAACTGACAGGAATTAACAAGTGGTTGGGTACACAGTTTTATCAACCAATATGGTGATAATCATGCTGCTAATATCTAAATCAGAGTTAACAAATACAGACTCGAGTCCTACTTTTTCGGTCCATCCATCTTCTGAACCCGCATAGTCCACGTAGCGTCGCGGGGGGACTGGTGCCTATCTCCAGCAGTCAACGGGCAAGTAGGCGGGGTACACCCTGGACAGAGAGCCAGTCCATCGCAAGGCAACACAGAGACACACAGGACAAACAACCATGCACACACACACACACACACACTCACACCTAAGGACAATTTAGACAGACCAATCAACCTAACAGTCATGTTTTTGGACTGTGGGAGGAAGCCGGAGTACTCAGAGAGAACCCACGTATGCACAGGGAGAACATGCAAACTCCATGCAGAAAGATCCCAGGCCGGGAATCGAACCCAGGACCTTCTTGCTGCAAGGCAACAGCTCTAACCACTGCATCACTGCGCAGCGAGTCCTACTTTTTTTTAATTGAAATTGAAAATCCTTGTAACAAGTTAATATAACATATGTGGAAAGAATTCTATAGTGATGCTGCTGATGACATGGTTAGAGAAAGTCACATAAAGTCATTGTAATGGGCTGGCTTTTTTAATCACTCTGCCACATCTTGTGTGTGTTTGTGAGGTGCTGTTATTTTCTGCGCTTTTAATTCTTCTTGTGGGGATAGAGATCCTGTCGCTTGATCATTTTTGGCTTTTTAGAGCTTCTTTTGTTTGTACTGGTTCTGTGGGGTGTATTTGTCCTATGTCGCCCTCTTTCACGTTAGTCTCTGTGTTTGGTTTGAACAGTTCCCGCAGGTGGCTCCAGCAGCGTCTCATCTGATTTCCTTTTTGGGTTTGCATTATATCACTATTTGGTTCACTACATTATTTTTACAACGGTTGCTGGGCACCATGCACCATGTGTAGTACTGATACATGCTGACCAGGATGGAGTGGTGGAAGCTCTCTGCCACTGGTTTTGTCATGTTGTTCTTTCATGTTTATTGATCTTTGTTCAAGGTGCATTCTGTGCTCTTCTTTTCCTGGCTCAGATTGACTTGGTAGAAGGATAGTGATTGGTCTACCAAAGAGCACCTCTGCAGTACTGCGGGCGATGGCATTTTGCTGTCAATAGGTGTCGTTCTATTTTGGAGTAATGCAATCTGCAGGTTTCCCCCTTACTTTAAGATCTTCTTTACCGTAGATTTGATGTGTCTGACATTTCTCTCAACAAATCCATAACTTTTTGGGTAATGTGGTGAACTTGTGACATGTTTAATTCCCCACTCCTTTGTGTACTTTCTGAAAGCCCATCTCGTTTGTTTTGGACCATTGTCTGTCAGTATCTAGTCAGGACGTCCAAACAGAGACATGTATAATTCCATGTTTTGAGCAACCGCTGCACTGGATGCTGAGTGTAAATCATCCAGTATGGGATATTTGGAATATCTGTCCATGGTCAGCAAAATGTGTCAGTCATTCACTTCATACAAGTCTGAAGCTAGAGATTGCCATGCCATCTCTTCGCTTCCGGTCGACACAATGGCGCCTGTGCTTGGCTTAGCTGCGGTCACCGGTCACTTTTTCAAACTTTTCTCCACTAACCTCCTATTTTCCACCTTGCTCCTGTCTGCGATCTTCTTCAGTAGTGTCCCCGCTACCATCTTCTATGATCACCAGACTCTTTTGTCCTTCCGTTCGTTCACGATCGCCCATGATGCACCGAGGATTTACCATCCTGTTTGTTCACCGGCCCGGAACCAATCGACGATCCAGAGCTGCGCACCTCTAGCGATGTTTGTCCGGTGCCGAGGTTTTTCTAGGATGGTAGGTTTCAATTGTGATTAAAATTATTCTTTATTTTGAGAAAAAAAATTTAGATGCCATCAGTCTGTGAGGTATCTTAATGTTTTCATGACAAAACTAACATGAGACTGTGCTCTAAGCTGTCACATAACGAGCCAAATGCAAACATTTCAAATGGACCGTATGACAGCTGTTAACGTTGGCCCTGCCCTACTTTACCTCTACATTACAGTTCCTTTATCCATGTCCATCCTAGAGCTCCGCTCTGACCTTCATGTTTATTTAGAGCAGCTGATTTTTAAAGTTAGCAGAGTTCATCCTTGGTAATGGGTTCACTCACTCATTTAGCCCTTCACCACTGATATCAGTTTGTTTATTCCAATCCTCCTAAATAATCCTCCAATCATCCAGCTGGAATCCTTGAGAGTCCAGTAACATCCATCCTGTCAGAACAGGCCTTGGGAGTCCAGGTGTTACTAGAACTAATGGTGTCTCCTCACCAGCGTGAGCCTCCAAACTGTGAAGGTTGGTCTCCAAACATGAACTTTAAATTCATGCATTTATCTCCTCTTGTAACACTTTAACATGTTTTAAAAGGCTTGTATCATGATAAGTTACACCTCCCAGACCAAAGATAAGATAAAACATTATCGTAGACACTGCAGAGACGTCATTATTTATGAAATATGTTATTTTCCTGAGCCATTACTGCAGCCAAGATATAGGACTGCATGGATTTGATGAAACCACACTGTCTCATGCAGTCCTAAATGTGTAACACACACACACACACACACACACACACACACACACACACACACACACACACACACACACACACACACACGCACGCACGCACGCACACACACACACACACACTGCAGCATATTAGAATCATTTGAATGACTAATTTAACTACATTGAACTGCTTTTGTAATGATTAAATCTCTTATTCTGGAGTAAAATAAAGAAACAAGCTAATTCATCACATATCTGCGACATCAAGAAGCAACTTCTGAGTTCAAACACAGGGATGGAGCACAATGTTTACACCTGAAACAGTATTAGGATGTTTTTAACTCACAGAGACCTGCAGGTCTTCTGTTTTATGAGCAAAGCGCTGAGAATCCGCTTGTTATGAGCGCTAAACGTTATTTTGCCGCTTCCGTGTGGAGCGGTAGGGAAACACATTTCAAACACGGAACCGAGTCCGGCTACCGAACCGAGCAGAATTCTGATGAAGTCACACTGGTGCGCGAAGGTGTGGGTTCCAACCCACGAGGAGGGAGAGAGGAGGTAAACAGTAAGTAGATCACCGAACTGATGTTTTTGAGCAAAAGTGTCCACCCCCCCCCCCCCCCCCATGGTTTAGACGCGGCGCTCATACAGGTGTCTCTTTCCATTACGATGCTGCTACACATCATATTTTTAATTTATTAAGCCTATAATTTATTTTTACTCAGTAATGGATAGGATTTAAAATGTAGCGAATTACAATTCTTTTTTAAAAATTTACTCAAGTAAAAGTAAAAGTAAAAGTACAGCTTTTTAAAACGACTAATTCATTGCATGAACTTTTGTTATGTAGAATTATTAGCAAGAAATGTCTCATTAATGTGCTTAATGTTTTAGTAATGTTTACATGATGAGGTCATCATTACACCAGACAAGAAGTAAGGCTAAAATTAAGAATGCATGACACATAAATGACCTTGTCCCTAGACTCAGAGACTCTGCGTCTCAGAGCGTGTGTTTCTGAGATTCATGGTAAGTTTGGTCATAGATAACAGCAGGTATATAAACCAGCTGCTCTGCTTTCTCGTCAGTCGGAAGAGAAAGCTGGAGACTGGCCATCTCTTAGCAGATCTCTAGCTCAGAAAGATTTTGACACGCTGTCAAAACCTTAAAGCTTTTTGCACCTGCGAAGCTGAACAACAAGATAGTTTTCCTGCAGAACAAAGCTGATTTTGCAAACTCCTTCAGAGTTATTTTATGATGCGTGGTTTCCATCCATCTGTCGTGACCCGAGACACATCTCTACGACTGAAAGGACGGCACCTCGGTACTCTACAGCCCTCCGGTGCCAGCGGACATCCGACCACTCTGACTTTCGGATCCACCAAGAGGGTGCCTCTACGGTAATGTAGACACACAGATAGCGTCTGTATGCAGTTCTATAAGAAACAACTTAGCTCATATGCAAACCAAAATCCCTTTTATCCAGAACACACCTCTCTGAAGATACGGAGATTCTGATTCATCATCTCATATTCACACATAGTTTTCAGACACCCATCTTTTAGTTCCATCCACTCACAGGATAATAGTTTAAACCATTTGTCAAGTCTTAAATGTTTGTAAAATAAATTCTTATATGTTTGCAAACACCAACCTGTTCTTGAATCATAAACAAAGTGTGAACGATCCCTTGATAATTAAAAGAATCCTAGAACCTTCTAATTAATCATCCTAAAACCAAGTAAGGTGATATTCTATAATTAATAGAGTATTACAGCTATTGGTCACAAGTAATGAGAATAGAAATAAATAGCTTTTAAGGCAATGTATTTAGCCACAGTACTCTACTATTTTCCATTACACCCATTCTCAGGGTTTGGTAGTCTACTGAGAGGGTCTGCTAGGACATGTGGGCCGGGCCTATACATGATCTCGAAGTTGTACCCTTGGATCTGTACTAGCATATGCTGCAGTCTGGGTAGAGCAGCATGTAGTGGCTTTCTGCATATGGTCACTAGTGGCTTGTGGTCAGTTATCACAATGAATGATTTACCATACAGATATGTGCGGTATCGTTGTATGCCGTGTACTGTGGCCAGCATCTCTCGTTCAGTGTTGCTATATCTTGACTGTGTTTCTGTGAGTGTCTTTGAGCCAAAAGCAATAGGTTGGTCATTTTTCACTAGGGCTACACCCAGACCTTTCTGTGGCATGGCATGTTTGTCTGTGTGGCATGTTTTCTGAGATTCGTTGTTAAAGCTCTTCTTACATGGCCAATTCTGATTTGTTAGTAAATCATAATATGAGAATATTAAATCAGAGCTCACTTCACAGTGAGTCAGTTCTGGAGAAAACTACGGACAGGCCATCCGAAGTGAACACTCTTAACCCAAAGCTTTCGACAAGCTTAAAGCTGCCTACATCTGACACAGCAAAACGGTTCCTTCAGCTATTCAGAAACAGCTGTTCTAGACGCAAACGATTCCATCTATCTGTTGTGACTTGGAAACATCTCTGGACTGGAGAGTCTGTGCTGCGGTTAATCTACCAAACCTCGGTGCCCAGAGGTCATCTGACCTCCCTGACCTTCGGATCCATGTAGAGGGTCTCCAAAGAAAGGGTGAGGTAGACACACAGATTGCGTCTGATGCCTTTTTGATAAGAACCAACTTCATAGTTGAAAGCAAACCAAATTCTTTTCACCCAGAACTCAAGTCTTCTAGATATGAAGGTTCTGATAACCTCACATTCACACAGTCACCATACATCACATCCAATCCACCTAGATCCATCCATCACAGTAGACTACGTAACTTGTCATGTTTTTAATAGTTTAGAAAATAAATTCTTACTTTTTATAAACCTGACTCTGTCTGAATTACGATGAAGTGTGTTTGATCCCTGAAAAAGCAAAGAATCCTAGAATCTTCTGATTAAACACTCAAAAACCAAGCAGGTTGATATTCTATGTTTACATAGAGTATCACAGCTTATTGGTCACAAGTAAAAGTAAAATAATAAGCTTAAAAGCAACAATATTTAACCCTACATCAGGAAATGCTTGTTTTAAATCCTCTTTTCTGGATATTCTCTTTTGTGAGTCAAGCCTCTTAAGCTCTGATGTGTTTTTGTGATTGCTCACCGAGTCCACATTTACAGTGACCAGCTTCAGTTACTCACATGTGGATAGCCCGACTATCGCTGGTCCAGGTACATCCACCACATAAAACTTGGTGTTGATCCAGTCAGAATCTTTCCATTGACATAGAATGTCTATTTTGCCATAACAGTGAATTCTGTGGCCACTGTATGCAGAGTTTAACATGGCATTTTTGTAGTTTGTTCACAGCATGACTGTTGGTTCCATACATCTGTCTGAATATGAGCATAGGGAGCATATTGCCCGATGCACCTGTATCAATTTTCAGGCACAGTGTGTGTCCATGGTCAGGTAGACCTTGTTGCTTCACGTTTAGTATATTTTCAATTTTTTTTTGGACTCAATGCTGTGCAGATATTTTTCACTCACTTTGAGTAGAACTGCCTTTGGTACATTTCTTCATCACTAGATTCACTTGTGTGTGTATAGCATCAAAGTTGAGTTTGCTTGTCTTTTTGTAGTCATACTTATATGACTGGCATTGGAACAAATCTTTGTGGTGAGCACCCTTTGCTGGATTGGCCTTACTTCTTTAGTGCAGATTGGGCTGCTTCTGCTGAAAATTTTTTTTTGTTTGTTTTTTTTTTCTTTTGCATTATTTGTCCCAGTGTCCCATCTTCCCATAGGAACGACACACATCATTAAATGCTGGCAGTGGTGTAACATGTGATGTACCTCTGCTTATGGCATCCAGCTTTTCATGTTTCTCTGTGTTTTGTAGCCCAAGTTGTTGTATTTGCAAGTTTTCTGCCATTAGGTCTTCATGTTTTCCACTCTCTGCTAGTGCTTCACCCAGTGAGCAGCCTTTCTATATAGTATGCGTCTAAAAGCATCATGTGGTGTGCTGGCTATGATTAGCTCAAGGCGTCCAGCTCCCGGTCAGGAACCTTTTTATAATCTTTGTTAGCCTGCTAGCATTTAGCCTCTTAAGCCCTCGTCACCTATGCCTCGGCATCTTCTAGGTAAAGGGACATTTTTTGCTTGAACAATGAGATGGACTCACTGGGATTCGGGTCTGACCAGTTCACAGGCAGGGGAGACACCATATTTGCTAGCAGCGGTTCAATTGGCCTTCTGCTTTGCCATCACAGTGGAAACTACTCCTCGCTCACCAGGCGCGCAGATAGTGTGGGGGAGGGGGGGGGATCTGTCCCCCCCAGATTCAGATCGACCCCGATCCGTCCTCCCCAACTAAGGCCAGTAAGGAAACAAAATCAGAGATTTAGCGCTTGAAGCTCCTTTTCCCAATTACATTGAATGCAGCATGACGTAAACAAACATCGACTCCAGAGGCGCCAAAGTGGTTGCTGCTAGGATGCAGGATGAAGCAAAAAAGGCAAGCAATGATTACTGCGTATTTAAAAAGACCAACAGTTGTTAGTAGGCGGGACCGATCTGTCTGTTTATGCATGTTGGTTCTAGTTTCAGTACATTGTTGTCAGTGTTGGGACTTAGTCGTTATAAGCGCCAAAGCCTCATTGCTGACTTTAACAAGTCTCATCTACAAATATGATCCCTCATGAAGTTACTACTTTACATCAGAAGATAGTGGAGATGTGGAACCTTCAGGCTGAGCAAAGTTTTGGAGTTTTTAGAGTTTGAAAAGCGCCTCCCGCCGTGAGGCTCCCAGTCGGGGAGAGGAGGAGATGCGTGCAGCATGAAGAGCACAAATATTAGATAAAACGTATAATTGCCGGCAGGTCTGGTCATGACTGACTCTGATTATGAAGCAGATTATAGACTCTGATGAAGAAATTCACTCATCCAGCCGGGAAGATTGACGCTGCTGCTGCACGAGAGATGTGTGGAGTTTACAAGGTCCAAACGTTGGGTTTGTTGTTGGTTTAACCTTCTCTGGGACGTGATGGATGTAGAAACTATGGTAAAACGCCGCAAACGTGACAGACGTAGCGACAATGTAAAAAAAAAGCTGTAAAAAAGAGGCAGATGCCGATGCGTTACAATGGAAGTCAAGTGTTCCACATAATCATAAAAAAGTTAAATATAAAATTTAAAAATAACTTTATATAATTATATATACAGCGGGGCAAAAAAGTATTTAGTCAGCCACCGATTGTGCAAGTTCTCCCACTTAAAATGATGACAGCGGTCAGTTATTTACATAATAGTTACACTTCAACTGTGAGAGACAGAATGTGAAAAAAATCCGTTAATTCACATGGCAGGATTTTTAAAGAATTTATTTGTAAATCAGGGTGGAAAATAAGTATTTGGTCACTTCAAACAAGGAAAATCTCAGCTCTCACAGACCTGTAACGTCTTCTTTAAGAAGCTTTTCTGTCCTCCACTCGTTACCTGTATTAATGGCACCTGTTTGAACTCATTATCTGTATAAAAGACATCTGTCCACAGCCTCAAACAGTCAGACTCCAAACTCCACTATGGCCAAGACCAAAGAGCTTTCGAAGGACACCAGGAAAAGAATTGTAGACCTGCACCAGATTGGGAAGAGTGAATCTACAATAGGCAAGCAGCTCGGTGTGATAACATCAACTGTGGGAGCAATTATCAGAAAATGGAAGACATACAAGACCACTGATAATCTCCCTCGATCTGGGGCTCCACGCAAGATCTCATCCCGTGGGGTCAAAATGATCATGAGAACGGTGAGCGAGAATCCCAGAACCACACGGGGGGACCTGGTGAATGACCTGCAGAGAGCTGAGACCACAGTAACAAAGGTCACCATCAGTAACGCACTACAACGGCAGGGAATCAAATCCTGCAGTGCCAGATGTGTTCCGCTGCTGAAGCCAGTGCATGTCCAGGCCCGTCTGAAGTTTGCCAGAGAGCACGTGGATAATACAGCAGAGGATTGGGAGAATGTCATGTGGTTAGATGAAACCAAAGTAGAACTTTTTGGTATAAACTCAACTCGTCGTGTTTGGAGGAAGAAAAATACTGAGTTGCATCCCAAGAACACCATACCTACTGTGAAGCATGGGGGTGGGAACATCATGCTTTGGGGCTGTTTTTCTGCTAAGGGGACAGGACGACTGATCTGTGTTAAGGACAGAATGAGTGGGGCCATGTATCGTGAGATTCTGAGCCAAAACCTCCTTCCATCAGTGAGAGCTTTGAAGATGAAACATGGCTGGGTCTTCCAACACAACAATGATCCCAAACACACCGCCCAGGCAACAAAGGAGTGACTCCGTAAGAAGCATTTGAAAGTCCTGGAGTGGCCTAGCCAGTCTCCAGACCTCAACCCCATAGAAAATATGTGGAGGGAGTTGAAAGTCCGTGTTGCTCGCGACAGCCCCAAAACATCACTGCTCTCAAGAAGATCTGCATGGAGGAATGGGCCAAAATACCAGCTACTGTGTGTGCAAACCTGGTAAAGACCTATAGTAATCGTTTGACCTCTGTTATTGCCAACAAAGGCGTATTGAGTTGAATTTTTGTTATTGACCAAATACTTATTTTCCACCCTGATTTACAAATAAATTCTTTAAAAATCCTGCCATGTGAATTCATGGATTTTTTTTCACATTCTGTCTCTCACAGTTGAAGTGTACTTATGATGAAAATTTCTGACCTCTGTCATCATTTTAAGTGGGAGAACTTGCACAATCGGTGGCTGACTAAATACTTTTTTGCCCCACTGTAAATTATAACTTTCCAAATGTAACAAAAATGTATAAATAACGTAAAAATACGAAGGAACATCTGTTGGTCAGGCTGAAAAGTTTGGGAACTACTGCTCTAAGTGATAAGTGAATATTGTTTTTTTTTATGTTTTATGCCCGGTTTTTTAGGGCTTTTATGTTTTCTGTAAAGATTGGTATGCTGAAAATCATTTAATGTTTTGCATAAAGCATGAGGTTTTGGTTAGTAATCGATTGGGAGAATAACTAATGACTGAATTAAATAGCGGGGTGCCTCTGTCAGTGCGCCCCAGGGCAGCTGTGGCTACATCGTAGCTTATCACCATCACTGTGTGAATGCTTGTGAATTGATGAATGATACACTGTAGTGTAAAGCACTTGGGAGTCCTTACTCTGAGAGGCGCTATACAAGTGCAGAGGGACCAAATCAGGTAGTTTTAGAGTGCTTGCCTTTACCTTCTTCACTTAGCTTAACATAAACTGAAAGAGGACATTATACAAGACCACTGATAATCTCCCTCGATCTGGGGCTCCACGCAAGATCTCATCCCGTGGGGTTAAAATGATCATGAGAACTTAGTGATTTCACATTCAAACAGATCAATTCTGACAATAGTTTGAGAAATTGAAATGACCAAGCAGCAACACTGCAGCAAAAGTGATGCTCAACTGCAAGAAAGTTAGTTTTTAAATAATAAATTTAATTTAAGCAATGTCAAACTAAACTAACATGTTCTGTGTGATATTAGCTCTACAAGCTAACTCTCACCTGCTTGATCATTATTGCAGTAACTAGATGTCAGCCCAGACCAGCTACACAACAGAATAAACAGGAGAATCTGTCTAAAAGTGAACTTCAAACCAAGGGTTTATATAGTGAGGAGGAAGATTACTGATGGAAAACAGCTGGGCTGATTACTAAATGGAAGACAGATGTGCTAAATAACACTGGATCAAACAGCACACAGGTAAATGTGGAGTAAGTGAAATCATTTGATGTTTTTGGTTGGGAAACACCCAGATGGGAGGTGTGAATGTGGGGAACTGGAGATAGTACGGCACATTATCCTGCATCGTGGGACGTACGCGGGGTGGAGACGGTGCAGGGTGAGGGCGCATGAGGTGGATTCACTGATTGATGAATAAATGTTTGTAGCAATTGTTTACTATTTATTTTCATTATTTAATACCTAATTATAACTGAAGATTGCTCAATAATTTAATGATTTGTTTTTATTATTTTGGACTCATTTGACTGTAAATATGTCTCAGAATAAATGAAAACTCAATAGAAGGCTCAATCTAAATATTACAAATTAGGGAATAAAAGACAAAAATAAAATCAGTTTTTCAAGATTTCCTTTATTGCACTTCATTAATTCCCCCAAAGTATATATATATATATATATATATATATATATATATATATATATATATATATATATATAGTGCACGGTGCTCGGTGCCTTGTTCACACAGATTTTAGGGAGCACCAGTGGCACATAAGAGCCAGACCCTGGCTTTGAATCAATATTTCATTGAGGAAAAACTTAAAAGGAGCAATTAGGAATGCTGGCAAAACCAACAACTTTAATTTCTTCTGTGTCGTCAATAACAGCAGTAGAGATGTTCGTTGGCATTACACTGGCATTGGAAGCGAACTTTGTAGTCCAAGCACTTGCCAGAACTCTGCTCGTGATTCATACAAACGAACCCTTGGGTGTTGGAGTAGCTGAAAGACAACAGTTGATACCAAATAATGACCACATTTCTGCTTTTAGTGTCAAATTTCCAAAATGGCGCCAAACACTTTTTTGTTGGAGAAAGAATCAAATCAACGTTTAAGGATGAAGATTTCATGTCACTGTAAAACAACTCACAGGTGGAATATCTGTCCTGTCTTTTTGGCTGGAACACCGTCAACAGTCTCGACCTGGATTTTCATCGGTTTGGGGCAAATTTCTCCTTGATACTCATGAGTCAGCTGAGCTAAAAGCTCTATGTCACCTGGTCCGTTGGGACTGTCTGAGTTGTACCAACGGGTCCAGCATGGTGGGTGGCCAGCTGTAAAACATTGTATTAATAAAGGATTTTTCTAACAGGAAATAGATTTTAAATCAGAATCTTGGATTTATTTAAGTGTAAAAATCATGGTTTCAACCCATTTTCACATCAGATTCGTTTTATGTCCATTAACTGATAACATATGTTAAAGATTTTTTTACTTGGTAACAAAAATCTGGGCTTTCTCACCTCCCATCATTGGTTCCATGAAGCCTATTGGAACAAAATCAGATTATTTACCTAGCAACAATAAATTATGAACTTGTCCAAACTGAAACTTAAAATGGACATACCGAGTAGCATCGCTGCACCCAAAACGATGGTCAGCTATGACAGAAATATTTTAAATGAATTTCTATGTGGGTTTAGCGCAACATCAGAGCTTACACGCACACATTAATACAGCTTTTACTTACCAGCTTCATCATAGTTGCAGATTAAGGATGTTAGTCCTGAAGTGCTGCCAACAAGAACATATTTTTTGCTTTTAATCATTAAATGCATCTTTTTCCATAACTGAACAGAAACCTGTAAGAAAAAAACATTACCTGGTAAAACTGGAGGAAACTCAAGATGATTCCTTTATGCACTGAAGTCAGTTGTGTTTGTGTCAGCCTTTATATAGCGGCACCCTCCCTCCTGCGGCAACTAATTTATAACAATACCTAACTCGTGCTTATAGAAATACTTGTTTGGTTGCATTCTGTGAATGCTTTAGGGTCTAATCTTCCCAAAGTGTGACCTGTTGGACTTTGCTCATAAAATTTAACTAAAATGTTAACTTCCTTTTTTATGTTTATGTATTTAGCAGACGCTTTTGTCCAAAGCGACGTACAAGTGATAATAGGCATGTTGCTCTTGAGGCTAACATTAACAACTTGACATCATTCATGGAGAGGAGGGAACAAAGAGTGAACATTAGAGAGTAGGGATGGGTGCAGGGAGGGTGCTAGTTTAGAAGATGCTCTCTGAAGTGGAAGCCCCTGTTCTGGTAGTGCGTGGTAGGTCATTCCACATTTGTGGAACGATGCATTGGAAGAGTCTGGATTGTCCTGAGCGTGGTGTAGGCACTGCTAGCCGACAATCCTGTGATGAACAGATCGTCGGCTGGCAGTGCCTACACCACGCTCAGGACAATTTTAATTGAGCCACACCTTAAAAATGTGAATCTTTGGTTTAATCTTTGACTTGCAGAATTTAATTTTTCACTCCCATTTCGTTATCTTCTGATGCACCTGTTCTGGTCCAGGTGGTAATGGTAGAAACAGCATAAGGTATCCAAGATGAGCTTTGCTCCTACTGGCTTCAGGCCCTTTTTTTTAACTCAAAGTTTCAATTTTATTCGTTACCCTTTACTTTCTCACCTTTAAGGCCCAATTTCCTTTAACTGCAGCCAACTTTTGACTTTAAAAAGTTTTGTTTCAGAACTCAACTGGTCTATTCTTGTCAGAAAGTCTTGTTTGATTTACAAATTTAGTCCAGCAGGTTTGTTTTTTTAGCATGGTGGCAGATAGTAAAGTTTCCCTGTACCTGCAAGTTGACTTGTGCCAAGCTTCTTTTCCAAAACTTTGAATACTGGGCATGCCTTTAAGCCCTCTACACATAATCAAAGAAAAATATGCAAAAACACAAGTTGACATTGTGCCAATGTTTTTTTTTTTTTTTTTTTTTTTCATTTTCCTACAGTTGAGAACAGCAGCAGCATTCTGGTCAGTGGCAGCAGGAGTCACATGGACAATGAAAGCGAACTTTGTAGTCTTTGCATTTGCCAGATTTCTGGTCCTCATTGCGACAAATGAAACCCACGATAGTGTTGTAGCTGGAAGGAGAAAGTTGCTTTAAGGTCAGGATTTAAAAAGCACGCATAAAATTTACATGTGTGCAGAGGTCCATGAAGTTGACAACTCACACATAAAACTTTTGGTTTGTATTTTCAGCCGGGATCCCTCTGTGAACGGTAACAGCCGCTGCAGGTTTGGGACAAATTTCTCCAGGGTTTCCTTTCCTCAGGTCCTTCAGAGTCTCATCGTCACCTTGTCCACCAGCATGGTCTCTGTCGTACCACTTAGTCCAGCAGAGCCTTGGGTGATGAGGATTATGATCCATTTATCTTTTTTTTGCAGAGCAAAGCTGCCCTCCTGGTGGGTGGGTAGCTGTGAAGTGCCTTTTTTCCCCTCCTCCCAAATCAATTCCTCATGTTACCCTCTTATCTCTATTAAGGTAGCCCGACTCAGGGTTGCGAATGACCACAGTCACCAATTCTTGTCATGTGTCTTGCCCATGTATGTCTGATCTCTGAATTGTGTGTACTGAAAATCTAATTTCCCTCTGGGATTAATAAATTATCTTTGATTTGATTTTTATCACAAATAAAACTAAAAAAAATAAGAATTTTATGTACTAATCAGTATCACTAGCAGATGCATTTACAGCTTTAGCAGAAAATTACAGGTATTTGTCTTTTCCTTCTTCACTTGGTGTCACATAAACTGGAATAGGAGAATATGTCTAGTTAGTAATTCACATTCTAGCAGATCCTCTTCAAGACTATGATTTGACCAGATGAACTTGACAAGCAGCAGCACTGCAGCAAAGGTGATGCTCATCTGCAACAATATTTTTTTTTTCATTTATATAATTTTTTTAACTCATTTCACTTCTATTTAGGGCACATCAAAATTTACATTTAGGTCTGGTCATAGTGGCTCCACAAAAAATAAAAATCTTGCCTGCTTGATCATTTTTAATAATAATACATTTTATTTCAAGCGCCTTTCAAAACTCTCAAGGTCACTGTACAGGACAAAATATAACAAGCAAGCAATACAACAACAAGAAATAAATGCTAAAAGTAATTCCCAAAGGTAGAGTTGGAGCAGTGTGATGGATAATAGACTAAAAAGAGTAGATGGAAGGAGGACAGTTACAGTGAGTAAGCCAGGCGGAACATGTGAGTTTTGAGTTGAGACTTGAAGGTTGAGAAGGAGTTTATATTGCGGAGGTCAGGTGGTAGAGTGTTCCAGAGTTTCGGAGCTGAGTGGCTGAAAGCTCTGGCTCCCATAGTACTAAGACGAGTGCGAGGAACAGACAGGGAAGGTGAAGATGATGATTGGAGAGAGCGAGTGGGAGTGACAATGTGGAGGAGATCAGAAAGATATGGGGGATCGAGATTATGGATGGCTTTAAAGGCATGAAGAAGTATCTTGTAGTCAATTCTGTATTTGACAGGGAGCCAGTGAAGTTGTTGCAGGACAGGGGTAATGTGATCAAAAGTGGAGGTCCTGGTGATTATCCGGGCAGCTGAATTTTGGACTAACTGTAACTTGTTGAGTGATTTTAAAGGGAGACCAGAGAAGAGGGCATTACAGTAATCGATGCGACTGGTGACCAGGCTGTGGACCAAAATAGCAGTGGGGTGCTGACTGAGGGAAGGGCGGAGCCGATTGATATTGCGAAGATGAAAATAAGCAGTTTTTATTGTGTTGTTAATATGAGGAATGAAAGATAAGGTGTTGTCTAGGATGACACCCAAGCTCTTAGCTTTGGCGGTGGGAAGAAGTGTGGTGTTGTCGAAGCTGAGTGAGAATGAACTGGTCTTGGATAGAGATGACTTGGTGCCAGTGAGGAGGATCTCAGTCTTATTACTGTTGAGCTGTAGAAAGTTAGAAGAAAACCAGGATTTGACTTCGGTGAGGCAACTGAGAAGGGAGGATGAAGGGAGCGGGGGTTTTGGTTGGGTAGAGAAGTAGAGCTGGGTGTCATCGGCGTAGCAGTGAAAATGAATATTAAATTTCCTGAAAATATTGCCAAGTGAGAGTAAGTAGATTATGAAAAGAAGGGGACCTAAGACTGAGCCCTGAGGAACTCCAGAGGTAACTGGCTTGGGGTTAGAGTGGAAGGTGCGCAGTTGGACAAATTGAGTGCGATTAGATAGATAAGTTTTGAACCAATTTAGAGGAGTTTTTGAAATGCCGATGGTGGATAGTCTATGGAGTAGAACTGTGTGTGAGATGGTGTCAAATGCTGCACTGAGATCCAGTAGGATTAGAATGGAAATCTGGCCTGAGTCTGCTGCAAGAAGGAGGTCGTTTGTGATTTTGATCAGAGCCGTTTCTGTGCTGTGGTGGGGGCGGAAACCAGACTGGAAGACTTCGTAGAGGGAGTTGCTGGATAGATGAGAGTGCAGTTGGTTAGCAACAACTTTTTCAAGTATCTTAGAGATAAATGGTAAGTTGGAGATGGGGCGAAGGTTAATAAAATTTTTTGGGTCTGAGCCGGGCTTTTTGAGAAACGGGGTTAGAGCTGCAGTTTTAAAGGCTGAGGGAACAATTCCAGTCCGGAGAGAGGCATGGATGATGGAGCAAATGAAGGGTAACAGGGATGAGAGGCAGGATTTAACCAGGGAAGATGGGAGTGGGTCAAACTGACAGGTGGTGGGCTTGGATTTGCATATTAAATCCGAGATATAAGAGGCATCAGGAACTGAGAAGTCTGAGAAGGATTCAAAGAACGTGAGATCGTCAGGGGAAGTATGTTGGGGTCAGCCGGGCTAAGACTCTGGTGGATTTGGGTGATTTTATGGTTAAAAAAGGAAAGGATGCTATTACAGGTGTCAGTGGAGTAGAAGTGAGGGGGTAGTATAGAGTGAGAATTGAAAATTTTATGGAAGACTGAGAAAAGAGTTTTGGGGTTTCCGTTGTTATAGTTGATGATACTGGAGTAGTAATCTGATTTGGTGTGAGAAATAGAATCCTTATAACGGGCTAGGTGGGAGATGTTTTGCAGCAAACAGAAGTCAGCTCAGGATGGCCACAATGCAAAAACAAACAGAAGAACCTGCCTTAAATAAAATTCAAACAAGGGTTTATATAGTGAGGAGGATTACTGATGGGAAACAGCTGGGCTGATTACTAAATGGAAGACAGATGTGCTGAATATCACTGGATTAGCACACAGGGAATGTGAACCTTGTTAAATCAGAACATGTTTAGTTGCCCTTTAAAGATGTATTAGAAAGAAATGCAACAAGTGATTCAAAACCTGGAGGAAAAGAAGATTAGGCAGGACATGGGATTCTGGATGTGAGAGTTTTCTGGCTTTGTTCCAGTTTCTAAAAATAACTCATTTATATGAGAGGATGAGGATGTTGGCATTTTTCATTACTTGGTTTGCACATTATTTTGGCCCACTCTACAAGCCAGTTACTGTAATGGCAGTGATGCACCACATTGTCTGCCAATTGCCAAAAAATGTCAAAGAAGAACAAGAAGAAGGTGCTAATTAACCATCTAAGGCCCAATCCCAATACTAGCACTGCGCCCTGCGGTCTTCAGCAAAGTGCACTTGGAGGAACTGTGCTGTAAGGCTTCGAGTGTGTAGTACACATGTGTGCAAATAAATGCAGAATTGAGAACGGGAGTATTGCATCATCGACCTCAACGCATGCCGGGATTCTGGTCGCTGTGATACTTTAAAAAAAAAAAAACTTTCAAACAACAACCAAACTATTATTTTTAATAAATTTACATTCATTGCTGCTTTGTTTAAAAGTTTCAGAGCATCAACGAATCATCCTAAAATTAACAAATTTCATTAGAAAAATATTTTCAAAAAAGTCACTTGAGCCCTTTCTCCCGCTGCAGTACATTGTGGGTAATACCCTTCACCAAAGTCCGCAGCAGACTTTGGTGAAGGGCAGATCAAAGGCACAAAAGGGGCGTGATCAACATCCACATTTGAGAATCGAGACACCCTACGCACTCACATCCTTGGTCGGGATCACACAATTAAAGGGTGCAAGTGTGGAAGTGCAAGTATTGGGATTGGGCCTTAAAGTCTCTTTCCGGAGTATTTCTCTTATCCAATGACACAATCTAGTCTCTGGATCCGATTTTTAAAGATGGTGTAACGTCACGAAATGGCCTGATTTTGAGACCCATAGGTCAAATCCACAGCGAGGTCAACTTACCCTGGCTATGACACAGCCTATAAATGATGAAATGTTTCATTAATCTGTGCTCAATGATTAATTTAGTATGTTTACTTGATAAAGTCATAACATTTGCACTCACACAAAGGCAGAGTAATGTTAAGTTAACGCATGACACATAGTTAATCTTTTGCCCAGATTCATAGTCTTCAGATCAAAGAGGGGGTGTTTCTGAGATTCTTGGTAACATCTCTCAAACTTGTCAGCCCCTGATTGGCTGGCCAATCAGGCCATAACATAGATTCTTTAAAACTAGATGGCTTTGAGTAATTTGTCAGTTCGAGAGCAAGCTTCAGACCGGCCATCTTTAGCAAACCTCTTTCACCAGCAAACATTTTGACATATCGTCAAAACTTTTAAAACCTTTTTCGCACCTGCGAAGTTGATAACAACAAGATGGTTTCCTGCAGAACAAAGCTGATATTGCAAAACTCCTTCAGAGGTAATTTTAAGACGCAACCAGTTTCATTAGTTGTTGTTACCCGGAGACATCTCAGGACCGACCTGGTCGTACTGATGTTTCTCTACCCATCTCGTGCTTGGGGTCATCACTCCTCCTGACATCTCGGATCAGTTCAATTCATTATAAGGTTAAAATACATTTAAATCCTTTCCTGTCTTGACTTTATTTCAACATCTCAAAATAAGTCCAAAATTATTATTTTCTTTTACTTTATTGGGAAATATATGTGAATGTTTATAAAATGCTGCAGATGTAGAGCTCATGTTTAAGAAAAAAAAAAACAAAAGTAGCATGCAAACAAAAGAAAGGGGGGCAGAATTAACCCTGTGAAAGCTTAAATAAATTAAAAAGCTCCTTAAATGTGCATGCCTGACTAGATTAGGTGTACCACTAATGACAATTCAAGAAGCTCTCCTAGATTTATTTCTCTACAGTGAAAGAAAGTCCACAAGTTGATATTTAGTAGAAGAAGCACAAAACAAGTGACAGAAGAGAAGATGTAATTGTCCTCTCTCAGGTCTTCGGCAGCAGTAGATCCACTGAAGTTAATCACACGGACATCTGAAGCGAACTTTGTAGTCCAAGCAGCGGCCGAATAGCTGGTCTTTGTTGCGGCATATGAAACCCGTGTGGGTGTTGAAGCTGAAAAATAAGAGGAGATAAGTTATCTAATGTTTTCAGATACAATTTTGGTTTAGTTTCATTATAAGTTTTATTTTTTATCTTAAAGGCTTTGACTGACCATTGAATGTAATAAGAATTCAATGAAATTTGTTTTCAGCGAGTGACTCATCAATTATGGAGATCATTTTCATTTCTGCAGCATCACCGCAGCTGGGATGTTCCCAAAAACTGCAGCTGCTTGAATGGCTTCAGGTCTGGGACAAAGATTCCCTTGATTTTCTATCCTCAGATTCTTCAGATCTCCCCAGTCATCTGATCCACTTGGGTTGTCCTGATCATACCATTTGGTACCGCACAAAGAGGGATGGCATTATTCCAACTGAGAGACCAAAACAACAAGAAAATAAAATGAAGCCAGATTTTGTTTTAGCAATGTCTTTGGAATAGTTTAAAGGTGTGGGAGACCTAAATAATTTTATTTATTTGTTTTTTTCTGATTATATTCGGTTACTCTGAGTTTTTCATGCAGGCTGAACATGAAAATAGTCTCCTACACCTATCTCCAGCATTAGCTTCTGATAGAAAATAGAGGGTGAAATGCTAATTTGCAAAGCCTGCTAGATCTGTGTCACAGCAAACATCATAGACAACCAGTGGACTGGCACTGTCAACTCGAGCTGCCGTAGTGACCAGCTGCCATCTTGGATGGGTCTCCATTCGCCCCTAGTGCATTTAGTTCTACTGAGGAAGATAAGATAATCTACATTTTTGTTGTCATTGTCACTGTTTCCTGGTACAATGAGATTGAATGTGCAGTTGACTCAAAAGCATAAAACCAACAATATAAAAGAGATAAAACCAAAATACAAAGATCTGCAGATATATAAATATTGCACATATTATATAAAGTATTGCACTGATGTAACCCAGAAGCTAGAACCTTAATGAGGTATTAACTAATTGGCTTACTAATATGATCCATCCTCAATTTAGATAAAATATAAAATATAAATTAAGGAAATTAACAATACTAATTAATAGATATCTAATTAACTAATAGATAATTTCATAATGAATTATTGGAAGGGTGAATAACTAAAATAACGAGTTTAATATTAAACATCGGTTAAAACAAGAATCTTGAACATCACTAACAGAAACAGAAGAGGAAAGCTGTATACTATTGGTCCAGGTGGGAATCTGAAATTTCATTGGCTGAGAGAAATAAGTCCCGCCTCCGCGAAATAAAACCGTGCGACGCAGCTGAGCGAGAGGAGAGACAAACGGCTGTGCAGCACGCAGATACAGAAAGCAAAGACTGAGCGGTTAGAGAGAGAGAGAGAGAGAAAAAAAAAACAACGGTCGAGGCCGTGAAGAACCCTGATTTGGGTGCCGCATAGATAGAGGGAGAGGCGGACTTGACTCCTTCTAATAAGAGCTAGGAACTTGGAACCAACGCGGTGAGTAAAGAAAAAAGAAGAGAAAAAGCTAACGATGCAACTTAAAAAAAAAAAGGAAACTTAAATAGCTTATCAAATTAATTCCATTCTTATAGATTTGTGTGGAGACGACAGAGTGAACCAATCCTCTGTAGGAGGGAACCGTTGGAGCGCGTTGGTGAGTGAATGAGATTAAATTCAGTAAATTATTAAAATCAAAAAGCTAATTACAGCAACCGAGGTGACAGCAGTGGGCTGCTAGACGTTAGATCCCAGGAGTTAACATCTCAAACTACCAGTTAACGGTGGTAGGGCATATAGGAGTTAACGGCTCAAACCGCCAGTTAACGGCGGTAGGGCATATGGGATTCCCAGGAGTTAACGGCTCAAACCGCCAGTTAATGGTGGTACGGCCTAGATGTACAAGGTCCTCAGGGGCGTTATAGCTAACGCCATAGAATTAGCAATGCGTCCCTTAACCAAACATTTAATAATAAAAAAAATAGATAAATAAAAATAAATAAAAGCTAACTGATTAGGGAGGAATTATTTTACAAAGGTGGACCAAAGGACCAGAATTTATATTTTGTTGAATTTTGTTATAGAACATTTTATTTATTTATTTATTTATTTATTTATTGTGTTACAGATATACAAGGTGTCACAATGCTGTATAGAAACACAACTAAATGTATCCTTGTTGTCATGAATGTATTTCTTGTTGAATAGTGTAGAGTAATAGAATCTAACTGAGCCTATTGAGCTGAACAATTGTTGTCATATGTAATTATATTTCCAGAGCTACTGAGAATTATTTTAATAGACAATCAAATTGATGTTATGTTAGTTGAACTGTGAACCCAAACATGATTGGCTATGCCAATAGAGTGAAGCATTTGTTTAAGTCTGTAAGACTTTATGCTGTGATGTGACGAGAAGGGTCGATGCCAACTCGCTAACAGTCCTGTTGTTTACAGGCTGGGTTTTTTTTTTCCTTGGGTTTGATCCCGACTCCTATGATCACTCACTTGGAACGAGAACTGGATTTCTTCCTGACGAGGGAGATGGCGAGCCTTAACCACTGAACGAACCAGGACATCTCAAGTAACTGAAGAGCAGACTGCTCTCTTCTGTGAACAATCTCAACGGTGCGGTAGGAAAAAATCGCACCACCGGACTCTGACTTTCACCCCAAGCGTGGGGATTTGACTTGACGCCGGCTGACTTGTGACTCATATGATCAAATCTCATACCGAGCATTTTACTATTGTCGATTGTTTTCATCTGTTTTTGTGTGTTATCTTTATGTGTTATATTTCCCATTATTATTAAAATTTAGTATATAAACCGTTTCATGCTATACCCGTGACTCCAGTCATTCTTAAACAACCTCCAATTCTCCCCGAACCTAATTATTGGCCCATTTGTTTATTTTTTCTTTTAATTATCTTATTGTATCCTGTAATCCGGTTACACTATGTTCTGTGCAGTTGACCTGTGGTCAATGTGCCCTCTCGGTTGATTGTTCAGAGCCATGATTGCTCCTGGGTAGAGAAGCTGATCCTGAGATCACTCATGATGGGGAAGGTTGTTTAGCATCCAGGAAACAGCAGAGAATGTCACAAGCAGCAGAAGCTAACTATTAGCATGATCAACTCCACCACCTAGCAGAACTCCTCCAAGCTTGTGTTATTTGTGGAGTTCAAACATCAACATTGCAGAGCTAATGGGTTAAGTAGTAGGGCTACGTTGCTGTTAGCCAATCAGATGAGTGATTCTCAATATCAGGAAATAAGACTGATGCAGGCCCCCCGAGTATGACTTAGAAGGCATTCATTCCTGCTAGAGACCCCTGCAAATGTATTGATTAATTGAGTCAACCACCCTTTTAAGTATTTTAACCCCTTATTGGTTGTGTTGTTCCTCTTGTTTTTAGTTATCACCTACACTTTAACAATGACAGCACCTTTTTACTGAAACAATCTCCGCTGAAAAGAAATATGTCTGCTTTTGGCGACACGTTTTACCCTGTGGGACAAACAACACTGCAGGCTGTCCCTCTTGTTTTCTAAGATAAAATTACCAAATAACCAGATAAACAAGGCACTTTTTTCCAGTCCTGCACCTCGAAGGTTTCAACAACACACCCAACCTTTTAATGGTTGTTTTGTTTTGTCTACATGTCAATCATGACAAAAATTTGGTGTGGGTCTAACTAGAATTCCCCCCAAAAAGAGCAAAAAATAATGATTTCAGGTGAGAGCTGGACTCCAAGGCTGCCCTTTATCACCAATTCTATTCTTTTAATAACATGATTTCTAGGCACATCCAAGAGGTTGAGGTGATCTGTTTTGGTGGCCTGAGGATCAGGACTCTGCTTTTTGCAGAAGATGTGGTCCTTTTGGCTTCATCAGAACACAATTTCCAGCTTTCGCTGTTCAAGTGGAGAAGTTTAAGTATCTCGGGGTCTTGTCACGAGCGAGGGAAAGATGGAGTGTGAGCTTGATAGGCGGATTGATGCTTTGTCTGCAATGATGCAGGTGTTGTACCAGTCTGTCGTGGTGAAGAGAGCTGAGCTAGAAGGAAAAGCTCTAGATTTACTGGTCGATACCCTCACCTATGACCACGAGCTTTGGATAGTGGCCGAAAGAACGAAATCATGCATACAAGCGGCCGAAATGACTTTTCACCGCAGGGTGGTTGGGTTAGAGATAGGGTGAGAAGCTTGGTCATCTGGGAGAGGCTTGGAACAGACCCGCTGCTCTTCCACATTGAGAGGAGCCAGTTGAGGTGACATCTGGTTAGGATGCCTCCTGGACGCCTCCCTAGTGAACACCAATGCTGCTTAATTTCATTTCTCCCTATTCCAGTTCACCACTTCCAATTTTTAAAATGCTGGTTTTAGGAACGTCTGTTGATGTAATTTCCAACTGAGTTGCAACCAATTAGCATGACTTAGCCAATGGCTCGGCGCAGTGACTCTACTGGGTCACTCTGGGTACTCCGTCGATTCCTGAAATGGCTCAGGAAACGGTCCTTTCTGAGGTAACATTACCCTGAAGTTTTGATAGTAGAAATAGCCCTAATGTCTCACTGCTGTTGTTTATGTCTTCAAAGTTTGTCAGCCCTTTGGAGCCCCCTTGTGCCCTGGGGGTCCAAGCAAATTCCTACCTTAAAGCGGCCCCTTTGCGCTGCATGCATGTGTAATGTAGAGTGACAGATCGTATTAGAAGACTACAGCTATATCCCACAACTGCTAGAAATATTTGAGACAGTCTGCATTTTTTTTGCTTGTTCTGGACTGGTGGCCCCATGGCCCTTCACAGTCCTTCCACCAACATTTATTAAGCTCCTTGAGAGAAGGTGCATCCCTAGGCCTTTAGGGACTCATGTAAGAGGTTGCTTTAGACTGATCCATGCAAACTGCACATGTGTTACATCCTGGCTATGCTAGGAAGGTAAGGAGGTAACATAAACCCGTGACCAGATGGAATGGGATGAGTACATGCATTTAATAAAGAAAAACAGCGGATAAATAAATGTACAATATACAGATAAATACTAACAGAGACAAACCTTACCAAACAAACAGGGCATTCACAATATTAACTTAAAGCTCTCATAGCTGTGAATATACCAGACAAAAAACACAGGCTCAGAAGGACTTCAACTGGAAGAGGCAATAGCATTTACTATCCCTAAATCCAACCAGAGGAGCTTTAACTCTACACAAACCACCTTTAGGTCTAACCAAGCTTCTAAACAACAATATCTCACTAGTAAGCCTTCACAGTAGTTAACAGCACCAAGGTGCAGCAAAGCTGACCAAGTGGGGGAAACAGCACACCATCAGCTGCTCCCCAACTGCAGGCAGATCAGGAAGTCTCTTATATGCCACCCAGCAGCTGATTTCTGGATGAGTCGCAGCTGGTCCCAGGTGATTGTTGGATGATTCCCAGCTTGTCCCAGGTGATGGGCGGTGGAACCAGGAACAAAGCCAATTGAATCCCCTGGGCTGCAGAATATTGAGAGCTGGGCTGTACACTCAGATAAAAACAAAACTAAGTACAGCAACTTTTCTAGAGGTATGAAACCAGGGATCGTAACACTCTCCCCGTTAAGTTACAAAACACACCATTTTGTAACCAAAAACAGAAGCCACAAGATGGTACAATAAGGTACTCACAGTCAGGACAAACCATCTGCAAGAATGTTTTCCCGTCTCTTTTTGTGTCGTATGTCCAATGAGTATTCCTGCATGATTAAAGCCCACCGCATGAGGAGCTGGTTGTGGTTATACATACGTGAAAGGAAAACAAGTGGGTTATGATCCGTATAGACCGTTATAGGAGGTGAACTGGATCCTAGATACACATGGAAGTGCTGAAGAGCCAACAGTAATGCTAGGGTTTCTTTCTCTATCGTTGAGTAGTTTAGTTGGTGTTTGTTGAATTTTCGTGAGAAATAACACAGGATGGGCTATTCCCTGGTCGTCTTTCTGGATAAGTACTGCTCCAGCCCCAATTGCACTAGCATCAACTTCTAACGTAAACAGACGAGCCAAGTTAGGAGCAGCAAGTACCGGAGAATGAATGAGCAGGGCCTTTGCGCTCTCAAATGCTTTATGACACTCATCCGACCAGACAAAGGGGTTCTTGGGACTGAGCAGGTTTGTCAGAGGTTGGACTATGGTTGAGAAATTTCTACAAAAGTTGCGGTAGTACCCAACCATACCAAGGAAGCGACGCAACTCGCGTCTGGTTGTGGGTGGTGGGTATTTGACGATAGCTTCAACTTTACTTTGATTGGGACGTACTCGGCCTTGGCCTACTTCGTGTCCTAAGTAGGAAATAGTGGCTTTGGCAAACTCTCATTTGGCTAAGTTTAGCGTCAACCTGTCTTGAGCTAACCGGGCAAAGACTTGACGTCAACTGGACACGTACTGTTCCCACGTGTCACTATATACTACTAAATCATCTAGGTATGCGCTACAGTTAGGGAGTCCCTCTAGGACCTGAAAGATTAGTCTCTGGAACGTAGCGGGTGCGTTACACATGCCAAAGGCCATTACTGTGTATTGTAGGAAGTTATCTGGAGTGACAAAGGCCGAAATGAGAGATGCTCGTTCTGTAAGAGAAACCTGCCAGTAACCCTTAAGCAAATCTAGTTTAGAAACAAAAACAGACACGCCGATGCTCTCCACACAGTCTTCCACTCTTGGAGGAAAGGAGTCGGGCACAGTAACGGAGTTTATCTTTCGGTAGTCTGTTATAAACCGTGGAGTACCGTCAGGTTTACTTTCCAAACATGGGCTTTGGCTCCTTACAGCCAACCCGTGTTTTAACAAATAGTCGGTTTCGTGTTTCATCAAGGCACGTTTTATTGAGTTTGTTCTGTACGGATGCTGTTTGATGGGAGTTGTGTCCTGTATGTCAATATCATGCTCTACTGCCATAGTGAGAGTTGGTACATCACTAAATAGACAGACTGTCCTGGATAAGGGTTGAAATGTTGCCCTGTTGTTCAGGGGTCAGGTGTCCAAGCTGACTTGTCAATGATTTCAACATTTCAGAGTTTGAAAGTCTGGGACTCGAACAGGTGGGATATGTTATGGTTAACCCATCCGAAGCAAGGGAATCTGACGATTCCAACTGGGGGACAGTGGAAGCTGAGGCATACACCGCAATTGTTTAGCGATCGGGGGAGCGTGGTAGAGTTTTAGCATGTTTATGTGACATAAACGGTTTTTACGGCGTCTGGTAGGGGTGCTGATTATATAATCAGTTTCTCCCACCTTTTCACGAATCTCAAAGGGGCCCTCATATTTTGCTGACAAAGCAGAACCGGGAATGGGCAACAAGGCCAGAACTTTATCTCCAATACAAAAACTCCTTTTGACTGAAGATTTATCATAGTTTCTTTTCATTTTTATCTGAAATGCTGACAAATACTCTTTAGCAAGTTTGTTGGCTTGAGACAGTCTGGTGCGAAAAGTTTCCAGGTACTTGGTTACAGTTTCTTTCTCTGTAGAAATGAGAGACTGTTCCTTTAGAGCCTTAAGTGGTCCTCGGGGCGTATGGCCAAACACAAGTTGAGCAGGACTGAATCCTAAGGATTCCTGAACAGCTTCACGAGCTGCAAACAACACAAAGGGAACTCCATTGTCCCAGGCTTTCTCTGTTTCACCACAGTACTTGCGTAACATTGACTTTAAGGTTTGGTGCCAACGCTCTAATGCCCCTTGAGACTCAGGGTGGTAAGCAGATGAAACAGCATGTTTGATTCCTAAGGTTTTAGATACTTCTTTAAATAGTTTGGAACGGAAGTTTGTGCCCTGGTAACTTTGAATAATTTTTGGTAATCCGAACACTGCGAAATATTTGGTTAAAGCTTTTACCACGGATTTAGCAGTTATTTGTCTTAACGGTATGGCTTCAGGATAACGCGTAGCTGTGCACATAATTGTTAGGAGGTATTGATTTCCTGATTTTGTTTTAGGTAGCAGACCAACACAGTCAATGATGATGTGGTCAAATGGTTGTTCCATCACTGGAATGGGTTTTAATGGAGCACGGGGTATTTTCTAGTTTGGTTTCCTCATCAACTGACATATGACAACTGCGGCAAAATCTAGAAACATCCCGTTTCATACCGGGCCAAAACAAGTGTTGCAATAAGCGGTGGTAGGTTTTGGTAATGCCCAAGTGACCTGACCATTGACCTTCATGAGCTAGCAAAAGGACATTTTGCCGGTATTCAAGAGGCACGGCAATTTGTGTAACCTTACTCCACTCCGCTGGTTGTGAGATTGATGAAGACCATTGACGCATTAACACATCATTCTCTAAGAAGTAGGCTTGAATCTTTTTATTGGCATCCTCAGCACTTACCACATTACTGTAACATCTGTTTAATGACGCATCAGCCTTCTGCGCTGAAATCAGGTGTTCACGAGTTATTGGGAGAACCACCTCATCTGCGCTCGCTTGGGACTCATCGGAAGTTGGCTGGTCTGGAATCAAAGGAGTGGCACTAGTGTCAGTATCCTTTTCCTCTGAAAAGGCAGACATTAACACGGTGTCTGACAGTGAAATATCAGGGTCCCTTTTTGCTTGGGCACGAGTGATTACACAAGCAGGTTCATCAAGGACCTCCAAGTTTGGAAATACTCGACCTCCAGCGATGTCGTTTCCTAGTAACATTGTTACACCGGTAATTGGTAACTCGGGGCAAACGGCAACAGGAAAATAACCTGTAACAAACTTAGAACGAATATAAATAAAGTGCATTGGGTGCGGGACATAACCCATTTCTATTCCTTGTAAAAGAGTGTTAAACCCACATGCGCTTTCGGCGGAGAATGGCAAAGCATCGGCAAGTATAACAGACTGAGAGCCACCAGTGTCTCTCAAAACCCTGATTTGTTTCTGGTCGGCCAGATTGTCTGTAAGAGAAACAAGAGCATCTGAAATAAAAGGCTCAAAACAAGAATCAGGTTTTTTCTCACCACAACCAGGCTTCTTGCTACAGGGACTGGCTTGTATAAAACCAACTCCTTTGCTAGGCGTGTGTGAATTAGACTGTTTTTTTTTTTTTTCGTTTTAATGTCAAACAATTGGCAATGATGTGTCCAGGCTTGTGACAATAAAAACATTCTCGAGTTTCTTGTGCCATCATACTTTTTGTCACAGAGTTGTGTTGTACAGGATTACACGTCTTATCTTTTACACTAAAAGTAGACTTGTGGGTGAGAACATACCCATCAGCTAACACAGCAGCCCCAGCAAGGATGAGGGCCTTTTGTTCATTCAAATACAATACCACACGCTCAGGTGCTCGTCTTTTAAACTCCTCAAGTAACAGTAGCTCACGTAAGGTTTCAAAATCCTCAGCTTTTGAAGCAGAACACCATTTGTCTAACAAAATCCCTTTCTCTCTAGCGAACTCTACGCAAGTCTGACCTGGTGATTTCTTAAGCTGTCTAAACCTTTGTGTATAGGCTTCCGGGACCAATTCATTGGCCTGTAAAACTGCCTCCTTCACATATTTATAGTTCAAACTATCCTGCAGTGGTAATGCAGCTACCACTTCTTGGGCTTTACAATGTGTGACCTGAGATCTACTCCCTTACCCCTTCTTTCCACCGGAGCCGTCAGCAGCACGTTACCACAGCAGCACGTCATAGCTGCTGATAGGAACCGCTGTGGTCAACTGCAACAGAAGCGGCCAAGTCTCAGCAGGCCAGCGGAGAGCACCAGTAATACGTTCAAATGCAGCAAAGTACGAATCAACCTCGGACTCTCTGAAAACAGGGACAAGGGTTATGCATTTGCTGACATCAAAAGCAGTGGTGCTCACAGAGTCTGAACTCACAGTGACAGGGGCAGGGGCCGTTCGAGCTTGAGTTTGCAGCTCCAGCTTTCGTAGTTTCACAGCAGTCTCTGCCTCAATTCCAATTTCCTCATTTCCAGTTTCAACTGGTCTTGTCTTGCCTGAGCTTTCTCCTCGGCCTTCAGATGAAGACGTGCCAGCCGGATCTTCAGACGAGCTCCCTCATGGCTCGCCATGCTGCTGGAAGTCTGCGGATCATAGCAAGTGCTTGTAACTGGGGTCAATACCTTCTCAGCTTTCCCCACATCCAACCCAGCTTCACTTGGATAAGGGCCCACCACACGGGCATCAGGGCGTGGTAGAGCAGGGTCCTCAGGAACCCACAAAAGTCCAACTTCCAGCAGTTTTGTTACAACCATAGTCTTTAAGTCCATTTTAAGCACCCCTGGTGGTATTTGGAGACCAAGTTGATCCGCAATTTGCTGCAAGTCCCATTTGGGGCAACTCTCAACCAGCTCACAAGAGGGTGCTGCTTAAAAGGTCTTTAGGTCAAACATAATTAAAACACAAGATACTCCCCAAACACAGGTTAACAGGATACAAATGGATCCCAGACGAGCCCCCACTTATGTTACATCCTGGCTATGCTAGGAAGGTAAGGAGGTAACATAAACCAATGACCAGATGGAATGGGAGGAGTACATGCATTTAATAAAGAAAAACAGCAGATAAATAAATGTACAATATAAAGAAATACTAACCAAACAAACAGGGCATTCACAATATTAACTTAAAGCTCTCATAGCTGTGAATATACCAGACAAAAAACACAGGCTCAGAAGGACTTCAACTGGAAGAGGCAATAGCATTTACTATCCCTAAATCCAACCAGAGGAGCTTTAACTCTACGGTTTTAACTCTACACAAACCCGCTTTAGGTCTAACCAAGCTTCTAAACAACAATATCTCACTAGTAAGCCTTCACAGTAGTTAACAGCACCAAGTTCCAGCAAAGCTGACCAAGTGGGGGAAACAGCACACCATCAGCTACTCCTCAACTGCAGGCAGATCAGGAAGTCTCTTGTATGCCACCCAGCAGCTGATTTCTGGATAAGTCGCAGCTGGTCCCAGGTGATTGTTGGATGATTCCCAGCTTGTCCCAGGTGATGGGTGGTGGAACCAGGAACAAAGCCAATTGAATCCCCTGGGTTGCAAAATATTGAGAGCTGGGCTGTACACTCAAATAAAACAAAACAAAACTAAGTACAGCAACTTTTCTAGAGGCATGAAACCAGGGATCGTAGGACTGGCTAAGACTGATTCCTGAATGTTTGCTCTTCAACCTTAAAAAACAACAACAAAATCTGACTAACTGCATCCTCCTTGTTGATGAAATTTTGCATTTATTTTCTGAATGTTAGCTTCACTCTTAACTTCATTGAAAATGAAAACATCTGATGAAAACAGCTGCAAAAAATTAAATTAAATCAAACCGTAAACAGTACTCTCTATTTTCATTTGATCCACTTGTTTGTTTCATTAGCAATTTGTGCAAGAATGTGTTTTTTACCTGTGAAAACCAGATGAGACTACTAGGATGACCTCTTGAACCAGTGAGCTGGTTGTGTGTTCCTTGGCTCCCGTATAGCAACATATGTCACCTTGTGGCACAAGCCTCTAGACATTTCTAACACTAAAGGTCGCCTCCTACACTTTTCTTGGGTCATTTTAAAAGTTGTTTTGCTCCATTGTCATACATAGAAATGCTAATTGACCAAATACACAGGACTGCATTACTCACTTCTGGCCCTTGAAGGCTTTGTCAACACATGCATGTGTTTCTAGGATATGCTTACCTAACTTTAGCATTTTTCTTTCACTTTCCATGTGAAAAACAACCAGCTCTTATATATTCTGAAAAAGGTGTCTGATTACTGAGCATTTAACTTAAAACATTCAGACAATTCATCTCCTCTTTCATGCAAAAGATTTATTTCACTGCCCTTTCAATACATAAACAATGTGTGACCTGAGATCTACTCCCTTACCCCTTCTTTCCACCGGAGCCGTCAGCAGCACGTTACCGCAGCAGCACGTCATAGCTGCTGATAGGAACCGCTGTGGTCAACAGAACCTTTTCCAACGGAGCCGTCAGCAGCGCGAGTCGGCCGCGTCTCAGGAGCAGCATGTCGTGGCCCTTACGCGCCGGTTCTATTTTCTATGCGCGACGTCTCTGAAACGGGTCAAGTTCGACATTTTTGGGAAGGAAAGACAGGAAACAGGATGCGGAAACGGAGCGAAGCTCCCGAAATTTCCAGAATAAAGAAACGTACTGCCTTCCGGTTGCTTTACTTAAAAAAAGGTTACTAACTGTGCAGCCCCGTGAGAAGTTATCATCTAGCTAGCGGTCTCCTTTGTTTTTCAGGTCCGTATTGGCGATTATAAAACGGACAGAACATAAAACACAAACCTTTTGGAGCCATGTTGTAATTTTCTCCTGCTTGTTGTTGTGTTTACTGACGAAGTCACTCGTGTGACTTCGTGCTCTGTCGGTGACAGCTGCTCCCCTGCTGCTTCGCGTCTCGTGGGAAGGACCAAGCAGCAGCTTACGCGAGCAAGACGTGCTGCTGCAGTAACGTGCTGCTGACGGCTCCGGTGGAAAGAAGGGGTAAGATACAACCCCATAGGTTCATCCAAAGCTGTGATACAAGTCAAGCTTGCAGCCTGAAAAACAAAAGGTTACAAAACATAACTAAGGTAAATATGAAGCTCCAAGTTTTATCCTTGAACTCTGAAACAATCATGTTTTAGTTAATTTATTGATTAAGAGATAAATGAAGGCTCTGCATCCAAAATAGACAATAAGACGTTTGTTTTATTGCTAATTTTTAATCCTGTTGATTTATTTCCATACAGTAAAAGAAAATTCCAAATCACTTAAAAGATTGAGGACATTTAGTAGATTTTCCCTGGTTTAAGGAGTAGGATGATAATGGGATGTAGCCTGGCCTGCCAGATTCCCCCTCTGTTTAATTCTGCACAGAGAAGACTCTGGTAACTCACAGGCAGAGAAGCACTTGAGGGGCGGGACTAGCCAGCTCAAAAATAACCAATCAGAGAAAAGACGTAAATGCCGACTGTACCGTGTGACGCTGTAGTTTTGTAGCTGTAGTAAAAAATGGCGTCTGGCAACATCTTTCTTTAGAAGAAAGGCTTTTAGCATTTCTACTTGTTGTGGTTTTAAAGACATGTCCAAGTCATTTAGAACAGAGGAAAGAGCCACAGCGAACTCCACTTCAGTCCCCATGTTTATGACAAACCTGGTGTTATGATGTGTGACGTACACTACTCAGCCCTGATTGGCTCGGTTAGAATTCTCAGGGGGTGGGTAGACTCAATTGGTTTTACTCAAAGAATACAAAGCTCCACCCACTCCTGCCATCATACATTGTACCTTGTGCTGACTTATGGCATTGAGTGTGAGGAAATAACAATCTTTCCACATAATCCAGTCCTCTCGGACCACTTTCTGATAACCTTTGAGTTTTTTATAACTGAGTTCTCAAGACATGAAAGTAAATTTCACTATAGTCGGTCTCTATCTGACAACGCAGTTGCGTCTTTTAAATCAACTGTTCCATCTTTACTGTCCTCAGCATCTCAGAGGAACGTAACAGAGGGCAATTTTTTCAGTTCTAGCCCCTCACAAATTGATGCCTTAGTTCATCATGTTAATTCCTCTTTACGTGTGGCATTAGATGATGTTGCCCTTTAAAAAAGAAGGTAATTAGGGACAGGAAGTTGGCTCCCTGGTTTAACTCTCATTTACGAGCCTTAAAACAAAACTCTAGGAAATTGGAGAGAACATGGCGCTCTACGTACCATGAGGAGGCCTACCTATCCTGGAAAAATAGTCTTGTGCTTTATAAAAATAAGCTTCAACAAACTAGAACTGCTTATTTTTCAGCATTAATTGAAGAGAATAAGCATAATCCTAAATTTCTTTTCAGTACAGTTGCTAAACTTACACAGAATCATAGCTCTGAGCCATCTATTCCCTTAGCCCTCAGCAGCAATGACTTCATGGGATTTTTTACAAGTAAAATTAATTCTATTAGAATCAAAATCTTTTGCATTCTGCCTAATGCGATTTCTTCTTCCTCAGTAAGTGAGGTAGCTTCAGAGATGACTGTAGAACCTCATCTGTGCTTGAACCGTTTTGATCCAGTTGAGCTTTCAGAGTTATCAAAAATATTAGCTTCATCTAAACCTTCAACTTGCATTTTGGATCCAATCCCAACCAAATTATTTAAAGATTCATTTCCTTTGGTTACTGCCCCCATTCTAGATACAATCAATCTATCCTTGGTAAATGGGTATGTACCACAAGATTTTAAGGTTGCTGTTATCAAACCTTCACTTAAGAAGCCTTCTCTGGATCCAGATGACCCAATGAATTATAGACCAATATCTAACCTTCCATTTTTATCCAAAGTCCTGGAGAAAATAGTGGCCATCCAAGTATGTCAGCATTTAAACACTAATGCTCTGTTTGAGGAATTTCAGTCTGGTTTTAGAGAGTATCACAGCACTGAATCTGCATTAATGAGAGTTACAAATGATATTCTTATGGCCTCAGATAAGACTCTTGTGTCTGTTCTAGTCTTGTTAGATCTCAGTGCTGCCTTTGACACAGTTGATCACAATGTTCTTATAGAAAGACTTGAACACATTGTAGGGATCAAAGGAACAGCGTTAGGCTGGTTTAAATCCTACCTGTCTGACAGATTTCATTTTGTAAACGTACATGAAAAATCGTCTTCATACTCCAGGGTTACTTGCGGAGTACCACAGGGTTCAGTGCTTGGACCAATTATTTTTACTATATATATATGCTCCCAATTGGTAAAATCATTAGACAGCACGGGATAAACTTCCACTGTTATGCTGACGATACTCAGCTATATTAATCCATTAACCCTGATGAACCTAATCGGTTAGGTAGATTACAGGCTTGTCTTGAGGACATAAAAAATTGGATGACTCTAAACTTTTTGCTTTTAAATCAAGACAAGCCGGAAGTTCTCATCTTTGGACCAGAAATCCAGAAAAGGAAATTGCTTAGCCAATCGCCTGACCTTAATGGCATTACATTAATCTCCGCGAACAAAGTAAGGAACCTTGGTGTTATCTTTGACCAGGACATGTCATTCAAATCCCAGGTTTCACAAGTTTGTAGGATTCCCTTTTTCCACCTTCGGAATATTGCTAAGATTAGAAGCATACTTTACAGGAGTGATGCTGAAAAACTAGTTCATGTATTTATTAAATCAAGACTGGATTACTGTAATTCATTACTCTCAGGAAGTCTACAGAATGTAGTTAAAAGTCTTCAGCTTGTCCAAAATGCTGCAGCTAGAGTTCTGATGAGAATTAAAAAGAGAGATCATATCTCTCTTGTCTTAGCTTCCCTACATTGGCTACCTGTTAAATTCAGAATAGATTTTAAGATCCTTCTTCTCACATATAAAGCTCTTAATAATCAATGTCCATCATACATCAGGAATCTGATTGTTCCATATGTTCCTAACCGAGCACTTCGCTCTCAGACTGCAGGTCTACTGGTGTTTCCAAGAATATCTAAAATTAGGATGGGAGGCAGATCTTTTAGTTATCAGGCTCCTCTCCTGTGGAACCAGCTCCCAGCTTTAGTCCGTGAGGCAGACACTTTGTCTACTTTTAAGAATAGGCTTAAAACATTTTTATTTGGTAGGGCCTATGGTTAAAATCTGATGTTAGCCTAAATCTGGACAAGTGGGGGAGTACAGGGAGGTGGAGTGTACAGTCAGTAAACACGGCTCTCCCTTGCCCTGCCTCCAACATGCCTACATCTAAATAGGATAGATTATCCAGAGTTATCTCTGTAGTTATGCTGCTATAGGCTTAGACTGCTGGAGGATACACTGACCACTTTTTACACTCAACTGCTTAATTCTACAGTCTGCTCTTTAACTGTACTATTTTGTGCAATTTCAGCTGTTAACTTTATTTTCTCTGTAAGTGTTTTTCTCCCCAGAAGAAGCTACAGTGACGTTCTGCTAAGCTGTGGTGGCCTCATGGAGGGGGCCATCGACTAGCACACTGCTGCTAACCACTTAAACATTCTCTCTCTCCTGATAATAACTTTTTGGCTTCCTTGACTTTTGATGTGTTACTACTAGTTTATCCATTTAATTATAGATCCACTAGGATAAATACAATAAAGTTTATCTTTCACCAAATAGAATATTTACTAAGACATCACAATATAACTATAGACACAGTAATTGTGTGTGTGTGTGTGTGTGTGTGTGTGTGTGTGTGTGTGTGTGTGTGTGTGTGTGTGTGTGTGTGTGTGTGTGTGTGTGTGTGTGCTCTGTCTTCTTGATCCCTAGTGAGTCGTGGAGGATGGCTGCTTAAACTGAGCCAGGATTCTCTGGAGGTTCCTTCCTGTTAAAAGGGAGTTTTCCTCTCCACTGTCGCTTTATGCTTGCTTGGTATGAGGATTGCTGTATAGTCACTGACACTAGTCAGTGACTTGATGCAATTTGCTGGGTTCCTTATATAGGAAACATTATTTCTGATTGGCTTAATGAACTGAGCTGAATTGGAATTTTTATTATGTGAAGTGCCTTGAGACGACTCTCGTGATGATTTGGCGCTATATAAATAAACTTGAATTGAATTTAATTGAAGTGGGGTTATTTGAATAGGAGAGTTCACAGACCCTTTCTCTGTGCAGAATTAAACAGAGGAGGAGTCTAGCAGGCCAGGCTAGATGGGATGGGCATCAGAAGCAAACTTTGTTTCTCCCATTAGCCAAATCTCTGGTCCTCGTTGTAGCAAGTGAAGCCTGTTTGAGTGTTGTAGCTGAAAGATAACAGAGGGTATGGAGCACAATACTGCCACAAGTACTTATTACCATTAGAAAACTATATAAACAACTTCAATTTAAATAAGTGTTTAGGATTTCTATTTGAAACATAATTTTGTGTATCTAAAATCTTTAATAATTAAATTAAAATAATTTCCTGATAGAAAGGAGGATTTAACAACTGAAGTAAAAAAAATCAATTTAAAGTGACTTTTGTTTTTATACATAAACTGCTAATGAAAGAGAAAAAGACCAGATAGTATTTTAACACAACACTGTCATGGTCTGTGTCTGTGTCTTTCCCATGTGTCTCCTGATGTCCTCCATCCCTCTCTAGATTCCCCTTTTGTGTCTCATAGCGCCCTCATGTGTCCTTTGTCTGCATCTCATTTATGTGTGTCTTCTGTTTGTAGCTCCAGCCTTTTTGTCCCCAGCTCCCTCCTGGTTTGCTTCATGTTCTCTTGGTCTCCCCACCATATCTCTATAGGTCTATTATTTCAGTTTTGAGTGTATGTGTATGTCCTTCTCCAGCTGTCTGTGTGTGTGTGTGTGTGTGTGTGCGCGTGCGTGTGTGTGTGTGTGTGTGTGTGTGTGTGTGTGTGTGTGTGTGTGTGTGTGTTCTTCCCCAGTCAGGTCCGGTGTCCTTTCCTGCTCCTCCTCCCTGATAAGCTATTGCCTTCACCTGGTTCTCAACCCACACACCTGCAACTCATCTCCCTCTCATCTTCCCAGTCTATTTAAGCCCTGTCTTGTCACTCTGTGTTTGTTGGTTCATTGAGGTTTGTACGTCAGCGTTTTTCTGGTGCTCTGTGTGAGCTTTAGTATCTCGTCTCAGTTTTTGTGCTCTAAGTGAGCTTTTGGTTTTCCTGGGATTCAGGAGTTTGGGTTTTTGCCTTCCTGCTATTTTGGATTTTTTGTTCATCCTCCTTAATAAAAGGATTTTACTTTTAAATGTTCCTGCCTCGTGTCATCTGGGGTATCTGCATCTTGGGTCCTAACCTCCTCCTAACACACAACATGACAGACACATTGGCTCCTTTGGCCAGCTGTAGAAAGTTGAGCCAGAACAGGGTTGAATCCTGAGGTTCTGCCCCAAGTGGAGGAGTTTAGTCTTGTTCACGACGAGGGGCAGATGGAGTGGGAGATCGATGGACGGATTGGTGGTAGGTCTGCAGGGATGCAGGCATTGATGATGGATGGATGGATGACAGTGTTTGTGATTTTTGCACCTTTTGGAACAAAGTCTCTAGTCTAGTCAGTCACTTCCTATGGACGGACCCAGTGAGTCGAGACGGTTGCTCACACTGATCCAGGTTCTGTTGGATGTTTCCTCCTGTTAAAAGGGAATTTTTCTCCCCACTGTTTCTACATGCTTACTTATTCACATCAATCCGCCTCAATCTTGACCTGATATGATTCTGATTTGCCTCTCAGTATCACGCTTTAACATTCCTCTTCCTGTAAACCGGCACTTTATAAATGTAAACTAGCTGAGTTCTGCTCTCCAAAAGACAACCTTTAGACCTTTCGTCTGAATAATTCGGTATTACAAAACATAACCAGCAACTTTTACTGTGTAGAATTTGTCTGCTGACCTCTGGCACTGTTCTAATGAGAACAGAACTGGATGTGGTCAAACCAGGCACAGAAGCACCACCACACACCCTCATAGGAGTTACATCTGATAAAAATACCATTATTGTGTATGGACCTTTTCAGTTTTCACTACCAATAATTAACTCACCAGAGCAGATTGTTTCCACTTTAAACCTGCATCTATTTGATGAAATTATAAATGATTAAATCACTTACTTTAAATGTGTTACAAAAGAAAAAGACAAAGACAGTTTGTGTTTGTTGATTTATTTCCTCACAGATAAAAAATACTCTTAACATTTTAGATCCCAACCCCTTCTCAATTAGTAAACAGATTAAAATAAACACATCAAAATGTAGTCAAACATGTTATAAAATAAAGAAGTACCATCATTTTCAATATAAGTATGGGTAGAATGTCACTCTGGGTTTTCGAACTTGAATATTTGACTCAAGAAGGAATTTTGCAGATGTTTGAAATCAGTTGTGACACCAGTGTCCCATGGGTCTTTAAGGGTTAAAGACAGGAAGATCACCCAAAGTCCACTCAGACTAGTTTTTAAACTGGCCACAGTAACAATCAAGCAACAGAAAAATGTTGAAGTGACAGAAAAACAATCAATTACGCAAACTTCTGATTGATTATTTTCTCTCGGGTCATTGTGGGTTTATCTAGGTTGAAAAATACAAGGACATCTGAAGCGGACCTTGTAGTCTCTGCATCGACCAAATTCCTGATCCTCATTCAGGCAAATGAAGCCTATTTGGGTATTGTAGCTGAAACACAAGACAAGATAAGTTAGTAGAAACTGCAGTTTTAATGGTCACACTATCACAGTAATTCAAAGCACGTTTTATTATGATGTACAGAATCTTTCAAATTTCCATTTTTTTTTCTTGTCCGCAATAAAATGCTTTAACAAGTTAAAGAGGTAAACTCTTCAAGACGACACCATTTAAGAAAACCTTTAGACTAATGTGTGACTCACGCATAGAATTGCTGCCCCGTGTCTTCAGCTGGGACATTCCCCACAACAGTAACGGCCTGAATGTCCACAGGTCCGGCACAGATCTCTCCTGGATTTTCCATCCTCAGGTGTTTCAGGTCCTCCCAATCACCTGTTCCATCTGGATTGTCTCGATCGTACCAGCTGGTCCAGCACATTATTGGACCAGGTGGCCATGGGACTGTTTGAGTAAAGAAACAGTTTAACCCACAACAAATACTGAATGTGCATCTTCATGGGGTTTATTTTGTTATAAATGTTCTTTTCTTACTTCCATTACTTGGTTTCACATAAGCTGTTAAACAGAAGCATAAAAATACCAGTTAGTGGTTTTGCACAGTGGGAAATGATTGTGGAAGTTCCAAAACTGAAAACTCAAGATGAACCCACCAAGCAGCAGAACTACAACAGTAGTGAGAAGCGTCTACAAAGAAACATCTTTAAAGTAAATTTGTGCAAAATTTTGTTTTCCTAAATTTTAACCTAAAACACAATTCATAATGTCTTACCAGTCTGATCATTGTTGCAGAAATCAGATGACCCCTTCCAGCTGCAGATCAAAACAATGAAATTGAAAATGAGCGTGCTTTTTCTTCTTTTTTAACTGTTAATGTTAATTCAAGGTGAATTTTACCAAAATTTAAATAAAGTTAAATAAATAAAGTTTTACTTGTTTTACCTGCAGGAGGAACTAAGCAAGAGGACTTCCCTGTTCCGTGTGGTCGTGTGTACCTCAGCCTTTTAAAAGCAACGCAGCATTCCCTGTGGCACAATTTTTTCAACACAAAAAAATGGCCCATGGTGAAAGTTTGAAACATGCTTTGCTGCATTTTTACAGATAAAAATGAAATAAGACCAGTTCCAATGGACTCCATATTTCATGTGTGTGCCAGGTGTGCATCTGAAATTATTGTAGCAATCCCACATTTTAACAAATGTTTTGTGGTTATGTAGTCTGAAGAAAACATTTTTACAGTGGAGATCTCTCTGAGTCAGGCATTAAAGCCAGGCAGCCTGTGAGATGGTAACATGCTGACTTAGAGACATATTTACAGACTTGGTTACAACCCAGTTGGTAATGTAAAGGAGGGTGTAACATACAAGACATGAAATGATTTATAAACACAGATGTTTAAAAAATATCTAAATAATGAACTCAGAAAGCCTGTGGGGAAAAATGTTTTACAACTATTACTAAAAATAACTCTGAAGAGCGAAAACACATGGGGTGTAGATTAAGGTAAAGGCTGAAAGAGATGAGCAACGCTCCACCAGAACAAAACAACCAAGAATATGAGACAATCTATACGGCAGCAGGCAACTTCAAAAATAAAAACAACTTTCTTAACTAAACTAATATTCTAAACAAAGCTAAGCTCAAGACTATTTTAAACAAACAAGTTGACAAGTAAATGGTAAATGGCCCATGTTTGTATAGTGTCTTCTTAGGGCTCTACAACCCCCCAAGGCTCTTCATTTACCCATTCACACACATGGGGGGATGAGCTACGATGTAGCCACAGCTGCCCTGGGGCACGCTGACAGAGACAAAGTTAAGTGTCTTGCCAAAGTACACAACAGCAGTATTCTCTGGTCAGAGTCGAGATCAAACCTGTAACATTTTGATAAATGGACAACCCGCTCTACCTCCTGAGCTACTGTTGCCCCTGCTGTCCAAGTGGTTATCAAAAGCATTAAACATGCAAGATCACCATTTGCCACAACGTAATCTGGGAACGTCAGCACAGACCTGAGTCCCACAAGTAAAATGAAAGTCTTGACTTTTAAAGGAGCTCCACACCCTAGCTGTCATCAGGAGAACTGGTGACAGGAGGGAGGGTTGGTGGGACATCCTCGGCCTGCCTCTTCTGTGGTGCTGATTCAGGCGGCAGCAGGTGCAGGTGCTATCCATGGTGCTGCAGAGAAACGGCAGAGTGCAATGGAAACAAGCGCTGTCCATGGTGCTGAACTCCAGCCCCGGGGATGGACAGGCAACAGCCGTAACAGAGATCCTTGCGTGCGCACGCACGCACGCACACACACACACACATACACACACTATATGTGTTTAAAAATGCTCTATAAGTTCTATTACTTCTGTAGGTGATTTGTTAAATGTGTGTGTGTGTGTGTGTGTGTGTGTGTGTGTGTGTGTGTATGTGTGTGTGTGTGTGTGTGTGTGTGTGTGTGTGTGTGTGTGTGTGTGTGTGTGTGCTGGACCTGCATATCTGGGGTTTTTACATCTGTAAAAATGTGACAAAACAAGTTGTAAACTTTCACCGTTGGCTTTTTGTGCTAAAAAAAATGTGTGCCACAGGCAGAGATGTGTTACTATATAAAGGCAGCGGTAAACACAACCAACATGTGGAACAGAGACGTCTTCTTGGTAAATTCCTTCTGGTTTTTACTGGTAGGAAAACAACATCAAAACAAAATACTCAAACCACCAAAGAAAAAAAATAAGTTCATTGATTTTTAACAGAACTTCCTAAAAATATCAATTGTGGAAAATAAATGCTCATTTTAAAAGTTTGTATTTTGGTTTGCAGCTGTGAAAACTGACCACTGATTTCTGCAGTCATGGCCAGGCTGGTAAGATGTCATTTGTGTTGTTTTTTGGGGGATACAATTTCAAAGGAAATCCAGAAATTTTTCAACATTTTCTTTTTTAAACAATTATAAACTATATAGGTGGTTCTCACTGTTGTTGCAGTTTTGCTGCTTGGTGAGTTCATCTTCAGCTTTGAAATTTCTCCAGTTATTTTCTACCATCTAAAACCACTAACTACTCTTATTTTGCTTTTGTTTTTCAGCTAGTGTCAAACCAGGAAGTAAGACAACTTCACCTAAACATTTAGAGGAATCTTATAAAGATGTGTTTCATATTACTTTCTTTGCTAAACTATTCCAGTGCCACTTCCTATGTTTTGCTGGACCCGTTGGTACAATCGGTACAATCCAGAAAAAGGTGACTATGAGGATCTGAAGACTCTGAGGAGTGAATACCCTGGAAAAATTTGTCCACACCCTGTGATCATCGAGGCTGTTACGGTTTTTGGAAACATCCCAGCGAAAGACACGGGACAGGAATTCTATGCGTGAGTCTCTGAATATTCAGCATGTTAGATCTCACGTTTATCAACCCTCTGGAGGCAGGTGTTGCAGATTTGCAACGTTAAAACAAACCTAACTGGGGTCTCATTTATCAAGCATTGCATAGAATCCTTACTAGAGAGAGAATTATAAGATACCTTTCGTCAAACTTTTTGACAGGTCTATTGTTCTTTGACCTTTTTGACCTTTCAGTCCTATTGTTCATTTGACCCTTGACCTTGCCCCCCCTTCCTATCATTAATCAAATGGACAGGTGTATTGTTCAATCTTTGCCCCCCCTTCCGTATCATTAATCAAATGGACATGTGTATTGTTAATTGTCCAGATGGCCTAGACCCCCCACGCCGCATCATCAATGGCGTATTGTTGAGCGTGTCCAGATGTCCATGATTCCCCACGTCATAGGCTAATGTGTGTAATGGCGTGTGAAGTTTCTTATTGTGTTACCCATCGGTTCCCACAGCCCCCCTCCCTTCTGAGTGTAATCCTATTGTGTATAACTCTTTAAAAGCTCAGATCTGTCCGAATGGTGAAAAGCCGAGCTCTAAGAAAAAATGATGAACCACGAGGAGATGCATGAAGCACCAAGCCACGAGGAAGAGGTGCCTACAGACATGGCTCACTGACACTTTTTGACCAGAACTAAAACTATTGTGTAAAACTTTCTGTCCAGCAGCACATCAAATTAATGGCTGTAAACACACACACACACACACACACACACACACACACACACACACACACACACACACACACACACACACACACACACACACACACACACACACACACACAAACTCTTCAGAGTGACACATTGTCTATGTCATTAATACTCTCTTTGATTTACTCAGCCATCTGGCAGATGTTCACGTTGGATTTCGTATGTTCAGTCTTAAACTTTGTGTTTAAATGTGTAAATATTTACATGCAGCTCACTGACACTTTTTGACCAGAACTAAAACTATTGTGTAAAACTCTCTGTCCAGCAGCACATCAAATTAATGGCTGTAAGCCCACACACACACACACACACACACACACACACACACACACACACACACACACACACACACACACACACACACACACACACACACACACACACACACACACACATATTGCTTCCTGCCTCAAAGAAAAGATTTGATCCTTTTTGTAGGACCTATAACAGCTGAAATAAATAAAAAGCTGTTTATGAGGTTTGTTTTTTGGGAGGGGTGGATTAGTAAAGTCTCAGAGCAGACGTACCTCTGGTCAAACCTTTAATGTCATACCTCTCAGAATAGTTAAACTAAGGCACATGCATGTCGTAAACGGATTTACACACGAGCGAAGAAGAAGAACCGATGGATATGTGTTTTGAATATAGCCTTCCTCTGCTAAAAACAACGTTCGAATTGAGACATGATGAGATTGGCTTGACAACGCAACAGATTTTTCATAAGCGATTTCAGGAAGAAATGTCCGGTACAACACCGGTCCGGTATTATTTTTTTGGATCTGCACGCACACACGCACACACGCACACACACACACACACACACACACACACACACACACACACACACACACACACACACACACACACACACACACACACACACACACACACAACTCTAAACACCCATTCAGACATTTGTCTACCTATACAACAAAGCAAATGACTATGTATTGTTTATAAACATTTTTTTTTTCGACCAATCGCAACCGTTTTCTATTCAAGATTTTTTTAAACAGCTGTATAAAATGTAAAACCGCATTTTCGGAGTCGTGATTTGAGGTGTAACGAGCTAAGATGACGGGTAAGTTTTTAACTTAAGACGCAAATCTTTTTTTCTCTTTCTGGTTTAACATCTTTATTTTCAGACGCTATTGTCATATCGGACGGCGAGTGGGAAGAAATTCCTATTGAGGAATTAACTTGTAAAACTCCGATCCCTCTCGATGATTTGTCTAAAATTAATCGTGCGGTCGAGAATCTGAGTGAGTGGATTTTATAAATATATATGTAACGTTCTTTTCTTCAGCTGAGAAATATCTCATTTTACAGAAAAGGAGGGGGTTCAACCTTACCCCGGAAGTGATAACTTTTACCCAACCACGCCTCCATCCACCAGCCGAACCGTCTTACATCCGTATCAGCCCAGCCATACCGTCAGATCACACGCGAATGCGAACGTGAAAGCTGTTCGTTACAGGAACATCACGCCACAGATGATCCTCGAAGCTGGTAAGTGATTACAAAATAGCGATTAATAAGTCAGAGATGTGTCGTTCATATTTATCGTTTTTATTCTCCAGAGCAACGGCCGACGGCCTACGCACCCCCAATATCTCAGCCCCCACCACCTCCAACCCCTTCTCATGCGCAGACGGATGGTAACGATAAAAAAACAACTGATTAATAAGTCAAAGATGACTCGTTCACATTTACCGTTGTTTTTTATCCTTTCAGAACAACATCCGACAGCCGCTTCAATATCTCCGCCCACACCTCCTCCTCCTCCTCCCCCTTCTCCTGCACAGGGTAAGAGATATATAAAAAGGTGGTTATTTACTTCAAAGATGATTCGTTCATATTTTTCATTATTTTTATTCTTTCAGAACAATCCGACAACGACTCTGAAACCGCTGAACGTGGTCCTGAGCAGCCAGCCGGTAAGCTGTTTCACAAAACCGCTCTGCAGAGTATATTAAATTTTGAAGTAAAAAAGATGATGTTTTTTATCCTTTCAGAACAACCCACGACCGACGAAGAGAACGCCCCACCTCCTGCACCTGTACAGAGTAAGTTAAATTTATATATATAATTTATTAAAAGCTCGTTCATTTTATTTATTTTTATTTATTTTTTCATCAGAAAAACGGTTAAAGAAGAAGAAGCGGGGCAGATTTACGCCATTGCAGAGATTAAACAGGATGAAGCTTGGGTACTTGCTCCTGCAAGTGAATTCCGGCCTGGTCGAAGTGGTCCAACAAGTGCTGGCTCTGTAAAAGGATGACGCAGATTTTTTTCTTCATTTTTAGTAGGTTTTTAATGTCTTTTGTATCATGAGTGAAAATTGGTTTGATGACCTTTCAGATTTGTTTGAAGTAGATGATGAATTAAACGTAGATTTGTTAGATCGAATTTTAGATAATGAAACCCCCCCTCTTCATCCATCCTGCGAAAATCTGTTAACTGACTGGTTTGATTTAAGCGAACTGAGTGAAGTAGATGAATTAGCTTCAGATAGTGAGATCTTAGACGATATTTTAGCATCCCAAGCCGTTTCAAACGAGGTCGATCAAATTCTAGCAAATTCAGATCCGCCTTCATCAGAAGCTGTAGATGAAATTTTGAGACAAATAGAACACCAGCAGCGCGTAAACGAGATCGATCAAATACTAGCAAATTCAGATGAGCCTTCATCAGAAGCTGTAGATGAAATTTTGAGACAAATAGAACACCGGCAGATCGGAGGGAGCGTAAACGCAGCTTTTAACCAGCGTGAAATTAGAGAGAGAGTGTCTTTTCAAGCAATCAACGACCCAGCCGAGTTTTATATTAATCTGATGGAAATATTAAACAGGTTTGCTGAAAGAGGAAGCCAGATCGCGCGTCCCAACGATAGAGTCCAGTTTGAAATTAATACTTTGCACACGACGCACCACGTTAATTTTAATTATGACGGATCAAATATGTTAAATCAGCTTCAGTATTTACTGGATCTGTTAGTCCAATCAAATGAAGCATTAGAGGCCGACAACGAATTTAATTTCAGACTGCAAGTGATAAATAATCCGTCCGGCGGCGGAAAACGAACAATCGAAACCATTCTGGATCACGAATTAGTCAATAAAAAACGAAACCATCTCATTTGCCCTCCAGAGGCCAATCAGCCGTTGTGTTTTGCGCTAAGCATAGCCGGACTGTTAAATCCCTCAGCGAGAGATACAGAATTATTGAATGTGGCTAAAAATATTCATCAACAGGCAGGGCTTCAGGAGCAATCAACCGTTTCATTTAGCGACGTGATTCGATTTGAAAATATTGTTCAAAGAAAAATAATCATTTTTTACAGATCCGACAGAATCATTTCTAAATTTGAAACAGATTTTAGCGATCGATCAAATCCGTTGTTCATTTTGCTAATGAATCAACATTATTACGGCATAAAAAATATTAAAGGTTTCTTAGGAGCCAAATATTTTTGTTCATGGTGCTTTTCCGCTTATAATAACATGAACGGACATCATTGTAAATGGTTCTGTCGCGTGTGTAATACCGATTTATGCAAACGGACAGAAACGTCTCTCATCACATGTTCTGATTGTAATCGAATATGCCAAAATGTGATATGTTTTCAAACTCACAAAACACCTGTTTTAAGGCCTCAAGCAAACAGGTTAGTTTCTCCTTGCGAAATGTTTAAAAAATGCACCATTTGTAAACAAAATTATTACATCGCCATGGGTGGAAATGGCTCACAGCACGTTTGCTCAGCGACCAAATGCATCGTTTGCAAACAGTCGGTGGTCACGGATGATCATCGCTGTTTTATTCAGCTTGAAAAAAAAGATGACGGTTTAACGGAAAAGGTTATTTATTACGACACTGAAACGTTTACGGATCAGAACGGTGTGCATACACCTTTTTTAATCTGTGCAAAATCCGATTCAGGCGACGTTTGGGAGAAATTTGGTTTAGATTGCATTAAAGATTTTATTATGCAGATGCGTCGTCCTAAATTCAGCAATTATACATTTGTTGCACACAATGCGCGCGGATTTGATGCTTATATAATTTTGAGAGCTATGTGTCAATTAAAAATTGTTCCCAAAAATATACTCATGCAAGGCTGTAAAATCCTGAGTTTTCACGATCCAGATTTCGGGTTGAGATTCATTGATTCCTTAAGTTTTCTCATGATGAAATTAGCTAACCTTCCAGCTGCTTTGGGCTTTACAGATAAAACTAAAGGTTATTTTCCTCACAGATTTTCATCGATTGAACATCTGAATTATAAAGGGCCTTATCCAGATGTCAGCCATTATGGGTTTGAACAAATGTCTCCGGAGCATAAAAAAATATTTTTAGAATGGTACACCGATGTGTCTAAACAGCAGCTGTTTGATTTCAGAAAGGAGGCCGTGTTTTATTGTAGAAACGATGTAGAAATTCTGCGTAAAGCATGCGGTATTTTCAGAGAGGAGTTTTTTAATGAAACTGGTATCGACCCGCTGAAATCTGTCACGATCGCTTCAGCTTGCATGCGCGTGTTTAGATCAAAATTCCTAAAACCAGACACATTAGCCATTCCTTGTCCGCTCGGCTATCGACCGCAACAAAAACCATTTTCAAGTTCAAGCATCGTGTGGCTGGAATGGGTTTCACGCAGTCAAAATGTAGACATTCAACACGCTTTAACACCTTTGGGGGAGTATAAAGTGGGAGATTTTTATCTCGACGGATATGCTGTGATTTCAGGCGTCGAACAAGGGTTTGAGTATATGGGTTGTTTTTTCCACGGCTGTCCAAAATGTTTCTTACAGTCATCCATATGTCCTCTGAGAAAAATCACTTTTGGTGAAATTTATGACAAAACCGTCGAAAAGCTTCAGTCGTTGGAAACTGTGCATCGATTAAAAATGAATGTCATTTGGGAACATGATTGGCAGGAGATGGTAAAAACTGATCCGGACGTGAAACAGTTTGTCTCAAGATTTGACCCACCGCCAGCTCCTCTCTCACCTCGTGAAGCCCTGTATGGAGGAAGAACTTGTCCGGTTCAGCTGAGGCATTCGGCTCAGAGCGGTGAAAAAATCCACTATGTGGATTTTACGAGCCTGTACCCTTATGTAAACGCCACACAGACTTATCCCATAGGCCATCCCAAAATTCATGTTAAAAATTTCAGAGATCCAAGTCACTATTTTGGCTTGATTAAAGCTGTCGTTTTGCCACCCAGAAAACTGTTTTTCCCTGTTCTGCCTTTTAAAACATTCAAAGGTAAACTTGTTTTTACACTATGTCGCACATGCGCTGAAATGAATAATCAATCTGATTCTTGTTCACACAGCGTGTCTCAACGTGCTTTGACGGGGGTTTGGGTGAGTGTAGAGTTCAATTACGCTTTGGAGTCAGGTTACCGTCTGGTGAAAATGATTGAAGTCTGGGATTTTGAGAAAAGCAGTAAAGATGTGTTCGCAGGTTACATTAACACGTTTTTGAAGCAGAAACAACAAGCGTCTGGTTTTCCTGAAGGATTGATTGACGATGACTCGAAAAGAAAATACATTCAGGACTACAAACTTCATCAGGGAATACAATTAGATGAGTCTAAGATTCAGCACAATCCTGCTAAGCGTGCCATTTCAAAATTATGTCTCAATTCACTCTGGGGAAAGTTTGGTCAAAGAGATGATCTTGTACAAACCACATTTGTTCAAAAACCTGATGAATTTTTTGACATTCTGTTTTCAGGGAAACACAAAGTTAAATTCTTCAGTTTTGTCGCTTCAGGAGCCGTTCTGGTGCAGCACAGTTTGACAGAAAAATGCCTAACAACTCCTGGCAGAAGCAACAACATATTTATCGCCGCTTTCACCACAACTTATGCCAGATTGAAATTATTAAATGCGTTGAACAAACTGGGAAATCGCGTCATTTATTATGATACAGATTCTATAATTTATTCTGTCAAAGAGAATGAGTGTGTTTTACCAACAGGACCGCTGCTGGGGGATTTAACCGATGAACTGCACGGCGATTCCATCACAGAATTTGCTTCATCCGGTCCAAAAACGTATGCTTACAAAACCCGGGACCGCCAGCAGGTGGTGCTAAAGGCTAAGGGTATCACACAGTCATTCATTTCATCTGATCACATCAATTTTGACAGCTTAGCGCTGCTGGTTGAGGGGTACGTGGCTGGAGAAAGGGGAAGATTTTTGCAAACTCGGCAGGAGATTGTCAAGAGGGATAAAAAAGGTCTCACTCTCTCGAATGTTTCATTTGTGAAAAGGTTTCGTGTGATTTTTGATAAGCGGAGGTTATTTGCTGACGGCAGTACAGAACCATTTGGGTATTAAAAATGGAAACTGATTTTGACGCTAGATTAAAATTGCCATTCAGTGCACAAATTGCTGGTCCGTCAGGCTGTGGAAAAACCTTTTTTGTAAAAAGTATTTTGGAAAATTGTATGCAATGTTTAACTGAAATGCCAGAAAACATCGTGTGGTTTTTTACATCTTATCAACCTATGTATGATGATCTTTGTAATAAAAGTATTCGATTCGTTCAAGGTCTCCCGCTTTCATTCGAGGATGATGATTTATTTCCATCGGGTCATAACCACTTGGTGATCTTGGATGACATGATGTCTCAAACGTCCAGCCATCCTGGAGTGCTAAAATTATTTACGCAGCTGAGACATCACAGAAATATGAGCGTCATTTTAATCACTCAAAATGTTTTTCATCAAGGAAAACATAGTCGTTCCATCAGCTTAAACACCAATTATTTGATTTTGTTTAAAAACCCTCGAGACAAATTGCAAATCAATGTTTTAGCAAATCAAATATATCCTACCCAAAAAAGATATTTCATGGAGAGTTTTCAAGACGCTACGTCAGAACCGTACGGTTATTTAATTGTGGATTTAAAAGCGGAAACGCCAGAATCTTTCCGTCTCCGTACGGGTTTACTTCCGGATCAGCTCACTGCGGTGTATTTGTCTAAAACAGAGCCATCTCAGCCCGGATAAAACGCAACGCCAAGATTCTACGTGCTTTGTCACGTATGAAGCCTCGCCAACGTCGGGAGTTTTTAAAAGGGTGCTCCGAGGACGTTCTGAAGGCTTTGTGCGAGATAGCTTTAAACGTGATCAAAGGAAATATACGTCTGTCGCCGCGTCAATTTCAAAAGTTGTCTAAAAGCAGAACGGTGCTCAGACAGTTGACTCATAACAAAACTAGCCTTTTTAAAAAAAAGAAGCTTTTAGTCGGCCAGAAAGGCGGATTTCTACCCATACTCTTAGCAGCCGCTGCGCCTCTGATCGGCGAACTGATAGGTGGCTTAATAAGGAAATAAACGATGGCTTCTCAAAAAATGTTTATGGTGACCCCCCAACAATTACGTCAGCTTGTTAAACCTACGATACGGGACGTGGCTGAAGAGAATCTTGACTCTGAAATGAAATTAATTATGCAGGAGACGGGATTAACGCCGTATGAGAAAATTAAAAAATACAATGCGCTGCTACAGCGTTATTTAAAGTTGATGAGAAGCGGATTACACGAAAGCGCACCTCCCACTGAACCGCCCACTGTGACGGCTGAGCCTACGTCAGCTGTAGAAACAGCGGCTGACACACTCATTAATGAAACGCTACAGAATCTTCCTGTACGCGGAAGAAAAAACGCCGAGTATCTGCTGAAAATGACACGATTAAACTGGACTCCGACGGGGGAATTTAAATATAAAGGCGATGTGCAGAAAGGATCGCACATCCTTGACTTGATTAAAAGCATCAGCAACCCGTTAAAAAAACATCCACAATCAGAACCGACGGGTTGGACTCCTTTCCTAAAAACTCTAGTAGAAAAAAATGTGCCCTTATCTATCGTGTCCAATCCGCTAGCGAAACGTCAGATTACGCAACTCAGGAACGGAGGGGTTGTGCTTCCGGATTCTGAAGACGGTGTTTTGAAGAAAAAAAAGAAAAAACCGAGGAGAAATATCATTTTATCACCAAGCTGGAGCAATGTCCCCACTTTGAAGAAATGGATCAGCTTTACACCTTAACTCTCTTGTTTGTTCAATAAAACTTTATTCAAAACAAATTTCACAGTCCGTGACATTCTTTAAACATTTCAAGAGTACAATTCACCTGTGTGAAGTATACATCATGACGTTTGATGCAATTTGAAAATTTTTTAACAAAATGATAAACCATAGCATCATTTTTATCTACATTTTTATGATATTTAGACAGAATTTGTTTCAGAGAAAGTCCACAAGCCTTATGACACAGGAAAAAAACACAATGCTGGCCACAACGGTCGGATGCAAAACTCTGTAGCTGACGATCCTGATATTGTATTCTTGAACAACGTTCTGTTAGAAAATTCAGGATGTTTTCAGGGTAATATTTAAATTCAGGCGATAGACCGTAAGAGTCAAAAAATGTTCCGAGGCCATTTTGTTCCACAGCTAGCGCCAACCAGTGTTCACCGGGTAAATGGACAGGATGAGTGTTTACCACAAAGTAGGCCGGTAGTCGAATGTTTTTTGGGACGGTAGACAGCTGATCAGACGCGTACACGCCACCAAAATAATCTCCCAGCAGGTTCGATAATATGCCGTACAATTCGTGATTATCCATTAATAATAATCCACCAATACCTCTCTCTTTGAGTTTATCTCCAGAATGGAGTCGTAACACGCATACACAATGAGTGTAGCCGTGGCTCTCAGAGGTTCTCCAAAGCGCATCTCCATCCTCAGGTTGCCGGTGGAAACGGTTGAAAGCGCCTCCGAGTCATCCGCTGTGTTCAGATTAAAGGCAAAGAGTGTATACCCCTGTTGATATTCCAACCTATTAATCGATAGAGGCAAATCTTTCAATTGTCTTGAAGTGGCTGTAAACAGATTATAAAATTCTCTGACCGATGTTCCCTGGTAAAAAGTAGGTTGGAAGGCTTTCGATGGAATCTGTTTTCCGTCTCTGGACAACGCCAGATATTCCACATTCATGTGGCGAAAATTAAAAGGCGAAAGATCTCGACGTCCTGTGTAAGCTTCGTGATCCACTAATCCTAAGACGATATATTTAGGAATGGCGCCGAGAAAGAGGTTCTCCAGATTACATATCCTCGAATTTTGTGGAATGGAATAAGTTTTGACGGTCACGCATGAGAGCGGGTACATGGCGTTTGCTTTTAGTAAAGCAGACTCGTGACCCAAACGTACGGCGGGTGAAATATTAACTTTCTTCACAAAAAGCGATGCACCTAGCAGTTTCAGCTTGTAGGTGGAATCACGCGCCCCCATCAGGCAAAAAGCATCACACACGCAGTTTAATTCTGAGATCGACAGAATTTAAAAGAAGTCTTTCACAGAAAAATATATCAGAATGCAGGGGTCCTATCAGATCCACTTCTCTGGAGTTTTCTGTAAAAGTCGCTCGTTGATTAAGGCCTAAATTGCGTCCGTTAATTACAACGGCGGAATCGTGCGCGCCTGCGGTGTCTTTGAAGAACAATCCCGCGCTGAATTGAGAATTCAAACTCGCTTCAGAAAAGTTCAGCAGGGTTTCGATGATCGCTCTGTAGGGGTGCGTGGCGCTGGATTGTGAAATCAGACGATCGCCGAGAACCACGTCACATTGTGAGAAAATCGTGTTTATCGGGTAATTAATCAGACCGGTGGCAGCACCATCATCTAGCGGGCTGCCGTCATCGTTTGTAATTTTCACCCGCAAAAATAGAAGAAGCAAAAGCTTCTGTAACATCTTTCCCCGATTTGTTTTTCAGGGCTCGTACATAGGCTTTCTTTGAAAATACATCTATGACGGTTAATAGGTAATTAAAGCCGTCGTTTGATTTTGACAAGGCCTGCATGTCGCATAAGTCAGCTTGAAACTGTTTTAGCGGCCCTGAGACAAAAACCTTATTTCTCGGAAAATGAACTCTTGCAGGTTTGTGAAGTGTATAGGCGTCTTGTTCTGAGAGAAAATCGCGAGCCTTATCCGATGAAACTTTCTCCCCAATATCTTGTTGTAAACCGGTTCTAAACCTTTCCACACCACCGTAACTACCCTCATGTTCTGGTGTAAAATAAACCTTTTTCATTACCTCCTCCATCTCTGATGAATGGTTGGCAAAAATGATGCATAATTGTTTTCATTAGTTCTTTTTATTTCATAAATTGTACACACAATCTAATCAGAACTAAAATCTAATGACGCTACCGTCAGAAATAAAATCTAATCATACTGTAAAAAACAGCAGTCATCAAATATAATCACACAGTCTAATCATACTGTAAAAACAGCAGTCATCAAATATAATGAATAAAATCACACAGTCTAATCTAAACACTAGTCAGAACTAAAATCTAATCATACTGTCGTCAAATATAATAATAAAGTTGTAGAAGAGACCTTCCGCAGCTCGCTCACTCCATCACCACCCCGGACAGCGCGTCCAGGTCAGCTTTGGACAGGCGATCGTACACCGGAAAAATGTCTTTGTGAATGGGCATCACAGCCCTGAATCCGTGCAGCTGCGTCACAGCCATGGTGAACAGAATCTCAGTGTCCAGAGGCTGGAAGCCGTGCAGACTGAGAAAACTTTGAAGAGCCGGAATCAGTTTAGGTGTTAAAACCCTGCGAATAATGTCCGTAAAGTGAAAATCGTAAAATAATTCATTTTCAGCTACGTAAAGACATTCGTGTTGCCGTTGACTGGGATGATCGATCTTGCATCCGTGGCAGATGGTTGGTAAGTGAGCTTTGATCGCCATGTTGACCAAGTGAAGAAGACCCATTTTCACACGGTCTACTTTGTCTTCTGAAAACACCCAGTCAGGCAGACGGTGAGGCTCCTCATCGGTGCTCTGGATGTCGAGGGGTTGCACATCCTCCTCCTCCTCATGACCTGGCGGCGGCTCAGGGTTTGATGTCACTAAAGGTGGATCAGCCCCGTCGACCCAGGGCCTGAATGGTACGTTCTCCGGAACCTCCATGATGGTGGGGAGTCGTGATAGGTTATCCTCTGGAAAACACGGTGGCGCCGATGCGGGCCTCGGACTGCCGTTGTATCTCGGCGGTGGTGGTGATGGTAGCGATCTGGACCTCGGACTGGTGTTGTATCTCGGTGGTGATGAATCCGTTAGTACCCAGCTCGGTGGTGGGCTCCAAAGGTCTTTAAGGGTCGTCTGATTGTAGAACCCCGTCATGCTGATGCCTTAGATCGTCTGGATGAAATGGTTTCTAACTGTAAGCTCTTTATAACTAGTGCTGGGTGGGGGGCGTGGTATGATGATGCAACCTCCTCCTCCTCCTCCTAAGGCAGGTCTTAGAACTCCAGCTTTTTTCGCACTGTCAGAATGTCGTTCCAACAGCGGCTGGTACGAAAAAGTGAAGTAATACGATCCTCCACTTCATTTATTTTTTCACACCAGGCTTCGAAAGGTACAACCTGTAGAAGGCGGTAAATTCCGCATACAGAATGCACATTCTCCAGCACAAAAAAGAGCTCAAATCCTCTCACACGGACCGAGGCCTTGAACATCCACTCTCCATCAGCATCCTCTTCCCCCTCCCATGAAGCGCTGAATGCTGTCACAGCGTTCTGGATTTCATCCAACGTTGGAAGAGCTTGCGGCCCGCTGCGATTGACAGGCGGACGAGGTCTCTCTTCATCATCTCTCTGCACCTTGCGTGGAACAGCCAGCCTGAGCACAGCCCAATCGTTGTAGGAGAGAACCGCTGGTGAGTTTGATAAATAGGATTTAAGAGGTTCCCCCTCAGCCACATCTTGGATTAAACACAGTTCCTTAGTGTCGTAGCTGAACCGGTACCCAAAACTACCGGAATAGCCGTAAGGTTCCAACTGCCATATTTGCTCCAAGATCTCTTTACCGCCGAAAGGAGGAACCTGCACTCTGCAGATGTAAAATGTAGATTTGCGGGGAGCACCAATTCCAGCCGGCATCTGATGTATAGCGATGGATTTTTCACAAAGCATGGTTTTTGACAGCGGTGTATCCACGCTCTCTTCTTTCACTTTTTGAGTTGAAGTTGAAGCGTCGGATGTAGTAGGCACCTCTTCCTCGTGGCTTGGTGCTTCATGCATCTCCTCGTGGTTCATCATTTTTTCTTAGAGCTCGGCTTTTCACCATTCGGACAGATCTGAGCTTTTAAAGAGTTATACACAATAGGATTACACTCAGAAGGGAGGGGGGCTGTGGGAACCGATGGGTAACACAATAAGAAACTTCACACGCCATTACACACATTAGCCTATGACGTGGGGAATCATGGACATCTGGACACGCTCAACAATACGCCATTGATGATGCGGCGTGGGGGGTCTAGGCCATCTGGACAATTAACAATACACATGTCCATTTGATTAATGATACGGAAGGGGGGGGCAAAGATTGAACAATACACCTGTCCATTTGATTAATGATAGGAAGGGGGGGCAAGGTCAAGGGTCAAATGAACAATAGGACTGAAAGGTCAAAAAGGTCAAAGAACAATAGACCTGTCAAAAAGTTTGACGAAAGGTATCTTATAATTCTCTCTCTTACTAAAACTGTACTTAAGGGGGTGGGGGGGTGGGGGTGGCGCACAAAGCAGTACAAGTGATATTGCTGCTGGATATCATAATTGTATCCTTCTCAGCAGCAGCACTGCAGGTGCTCTCCATGTCCAAAATGTGTGTATGCCAGGTCCTTAGTCAACTTAAAGTTGCGCACATTTTCCCATTAAGTTTTCTTTCGTAAATCCCAAAGTTTGCGTGGAAAGTTGTTTACGCAGTTTTCCGACCCTGTTGTGTGCGTAAGCAAGCTTGATAAATGAGGCCCCTGGTTACTCCACATATGTATTTCATGAGCATTGTTTAACTCAGAAGAACCCCTGAAGGACTACATACACTATTTACTGCAAATTCACTTGGCTGTAAGCAGCTCCAGCAGAAATTTAACCTTCTCAGGCTCAAAATAAGTTTTGATAAAAGGACAAACAACTAAGTCTTTCAGGGGTACTTCTGAGTTTAAAAATGCTCATGAAATACATATGTGGAGTAACCAGGTAGGTAGGTTTTAACGTTGCAAATCTGCAATGCTTGCCTCCAGAAGGTTATACCATTGGAGTTCACAGAATATCTATTAGATGAAATTATCCATAAGTAGAAGAAAAAGAAGAAACAATATTTTTATAGCACCTCTGAAGGCATAAATCATCAGGTGCTTCACAAAAATAAAATTAGTAATTTCAAAATATCATAATAAAAATTGGGGGGGGGGGGGGGGGGGGGGGGGAATGAAAATTTTATATCAAAAAAGCCAAACACACAGGTGACCATCCTGATTTTACTAGAGCACAAAATGGAGGCAAATATACCACATTTAAAAGGGGAATTCACAATAAAAGTTGCTTTTTTATAGTGTGAAACTCCAAAACTACGTGATCTACCATTAACCTCTGTTTTCCTTCAGCTACGATGTTGAGATCGGTTTCATTTGCCGCAATGAAGATCAAAAATCTGGTCGATGCTTTGACTACAAGGTTCACTTTGGATGTCCGTGTGTTCCTCCTGAGTGAATCCACTGATGCCAATGACCTGAGACAAGTGAAGGAAAATGTGATTTTTGTTGATTTTAACTATTATTTCTGTCCCTGAAAGAAGTTTCTGTAATTTGTTATTGAAACACTTTAGGTGATCTCTTTTTTTCAGCTGTGAATAAACAAATAAAAAGAAATAAATTCAGTCAATGAAAGGCAAAGCATGTTTTTCTTTGAAAATAAAGCAATGCGTCTACTAAAGTACTATTTAATCAGATAGGTGCAGACACAGATGCTGTAACATCTTTGTATGAAATAAGTAGACTGGTATTATCCTAGAGGGCAGTGTTGATTACTGACTGTGTCACGTTGAGAGCAGGAGGTTTGGACCCAAAATGCAGAAATCCAGACAACTCAGGCAGGAGCGGTTGAATAAATGAAAAAATCCTTTTATTAGGATGAGTAATTTCCAAGGGCAGGAAGCCAAGCCAAAAAACTAGGAAAACTGAATTACAAACAAAAGCTTTTATGAGCAAGGACCTGGAGTTACTAGAGGAGGGTAGAACACCAACAAACACTGAGGGACAAGACAGGGGTTTTAACATAGATGGTTTTGCCTTTAATAAACTAAATGGGGAAAGAACGTAAGCAGAGGGGAAGATAAACAATAACTAATAAAACACTAAATAACTAAACCTAAAGACAGGGCAAAGATAAACAACTAATGGCTAGAGGGGTGAGGAGGACTAATACAAGCCAATAAGAACTACATGGGAGTGACTAGGAAGAAACATGAGGGAAGCCAAGAGGGAATTGGAGAGCACAAGGAGACACATGAGGGGAACGCAGAGGACAAACAGGAGGGGGCTGGGGGCCAAGAGGACACAGAGTATGACAGACTGTCCCAAATAACAAGATGCACTACATCAAAAAACTATGAATGCATGCCACAGGTCAACTGTAGCAACTAGGACAGAGCAATAGGGTCAAATATGCTCATCTCCACACCCAAAAAGCAATGCATTGTATTTTTTTGAGAACATTTCATGAGTTTGGATCAGTAAATGTTATTGTGGAAGTTGACAACAACGAGATGAAAAAAGGTTTTTGCAATCTCAACCTTTTACTGGCTAACTCCCATCTCCACAATAAATAAATAAATAATACAGATCTTCTTCTGTCTCTCAATTGATCTCCTGCACCAAAACTTGTCCCCCTTCCCGAATGACACTCCTTCATAATAAGAGCATGGCCTTAGGAAGGGAGTTTGTTTGAAAGGACTTGGAATCAACTTTACATATATACAGTAGGAAGGCTGCCAAGCCACCGCAAAAACATTATTGATGTATAAAATTCTAAACTGCTGGGCATCTGGTTAGGATGTCTCCTGGACTCCTCTCTGGTGAGATTTTCTGGGCACGTTCAAGCGGGAGAAGACCTAAAGGAAGACCCAGGACACGAAGGGACTATGGCTCTCAGCTGGCAAGGGAACACCTTAGGATTTCCCTGAAGGAGCTGGCCCTAGTGGCTGGGGAGAGGGAAGTCTGGCCTCTCTGCTTAGACCACTGCTCCTGCAACCCAACTCCGGGTAAGCAGAAAAAAATAGGTGGATAGATCTTGAAAATTTGGTTAGCTAGCTTAGAGAGGGTGTGAGCTTCAGTGGGGCAGATACCCTAATGAGCCACACGATCAAGCACAGCTTGTTGATTTATTTCCTTACAGTTGAAAAAGATACAGAAATATTTTAAAGATAAAAATATCACCCTCAGCATGCTTAGTGAAAAGGCCCAAACAGGTGAGAGAAACTTGTTTCAGAGGCAGGAAGAATCACATTCTATCTTTTGTCGTGCCTTACTGGCAAAGGCGGATACATTCCTGTAGAGAAAAAACATGGACATCTGAAGCGGACCTTGTAGTTGAAGCATTCACCGAATTTTTGATCCTCGTTACGGCAAATGAAACCTATTTCTGTGTTGTAGTTGCAAAAAGAACACCAAGTCATGAAAAGTTATAAAAAACGCATGAATTAAAAGAGAGTTAAAACTATTCCACATTAATTTTAAAGGAATGTGTAAACTAACATGGTAGATAGGTTACTCACGCAGCGAATTGCTGCCCTGTGCTTTTAGCTGGGACATTTCCATCAACGGTAACGGCCTGAATGCCCAGAGGTCTGGAACAAAGTTCTGGGTCTTCAGTCCTCAAGTCCTTCAGATCCTCCCAGTCACCTGGTCCACTTGGGCTGTCCCGATTGTACCAATTGGTCCAGCACAGCCTAGGAAAAATGGGATCTACTGGAATATCTTTTGGAACAAAAGATATTTTAAAATGAATACAACACATGCATACACATTTGTACAAAATGTACATAAATGTATCAAGAAGATGGTCTCACTTCCTTTACTTGGCTTCGTTAGCTGAACATTAAAGCAGAATAATAGTTAGTGGTTGGAGTTTCAAAACAAAATTCTTTGAAGAGGAACTCACCAAGCAGTAGAACTGCAACAACAGTGACAACCGTCTATAACGCAAACTGAAATAGTTTGAAAATGTAATGTTTTAAAGTTATGTTGTGTAAAGTTGAAACATTTCTTGACTTTTATTATTTTTATCTAAAAAAACAAATGATTCCCAACGGTTTGATCATGGCTGCAGAAATAAGATGCTGGTTTTCACCGCTGCAAACAAAAATACTTACATTTTTTTTCCACAATAAATATATCTTTCATAGCAAAATTTATTAAAAACTGATAAAATAATTGTTTTCTTTTCGAAATTTTAAGAATGTTTATTTTTTCTCACCTACAAAACCAGGAAGCAAGAGGGCCTCTCTGTTCCATATGTTAGTTATGCACGCCTCAGCCTCTCATACTGAAACGTCACCCCTTCAGGCACAAATTCTTTAACACAAAAAGCTGATCCTAATCGAAAGTTCTCTGAGTGTTTTGCTGCATTTTCACACATAAAATTGAAACAGTTGAAAAAAATATAGAGATCACCCACAGACTTTTCACCATAGATTGTAAAAGGGCCCCAATAACACGTGACTAAAACTTGCTAAAGTGACAGAAAAAAGAACAAAAATCTGCTTAAAATCCCATTTTTCATTTCTTTCAGGTCATTTTCAGCCAACTGGAAAAAAACATGGACATCTGAAGCGAACCTTGTAGTCGCTGCATTGTTCACCAAATGGCTGATCTGCATTGAGGCAAATGAAGCCTAGAAAGGTATTATAGCTGAAAGATAACAGAGAGTACTTGGTTAGTTCGTATTATAGTTTTCAAGCAATCAAAATGTTTGTTATGATGTAAAGGAAGTTTTAAAATGAGATTTTTTTGATTATTTGATACAATAATAAACTAAAAACAGAGTCAAGAACATTACATTTTCTAACCTATAAACTAATATTCTGGATATTCCAAGGCGACTTACGCATAGAAATTCTGCCCTGTGCTTTCAGCTGGGACGTTTCCAATGACAGTGACGGCCTGAATTTCCAAAGGTTTGCGACAAATCTCTCCAGGGTATGCCAGCCTCAGGTTCCTCAGATCCTCCCAGTCACCTGTTCCACCTGGATTGTCCCGATCGTACCAACTGGTCCAGCACAGTCTCTCAATGATGGGACCCTGTGTCGGTGGAACTTCAGGAGAAAAGGACATTTATTATGAAAACACGTCTTAAATATGCGACTAATATTTACTTGTATGTTAAAATTAAAATGTCTTACTTCCGATACTTGGTTTCAGACAGGCTAAAAAAACAAAACAATAATACCAGTTAGTGGTTTTATTTGTTTGTGAACGATTGTAATATTTAGAAAACTGTCTGAACTCACCAAGCAGCAAAACTGCAAGAACAGTGAGACTCATCTGTAAAAAAAGACATAGTTGGTTAAAAAGTAACATTTTTAAAGTGAAGTTGTGCAATGTCCAAAGTTCTCTTGACTGTCTTTTCCTTTGATCTAAAACACAACAAATAACATCTTACCAGCTTGGTCATGATTGCAGAACTCAGATGTCTTTTTTTCACAGCTGCAAAACAAAATAAAGACATTTAAATGTTTTGTTTTCAAGCTTAATATTTCTTTGAATGTGAATTTTACCAACAAGCAATAAAAATTCTATTTTCTTTTAGAAGTTTAAGAATGTTTAGTTTTCTTACCTGTAAAAACCAGGAGGAACTTAGCAAGAGAACCTCTCTGTTCCACAGGATGGTTGTGTGTACCTCAGCCTTTTTATACTAACACATCCCTGCCTGTGGCACCAATTCTTTAACACAAATATGTGGCTCCTGATTGAATATTTTCCATGGAGTTTGCTGCATTTTTACACATAAAAGGGAGAGAGACCAGTTCTGCAGGACAGACTCCCAAAAAGTCTGGTTTTAAATGCACATAAACAAGCTGGCTAGGCTACTCTTTCTTTGTGTTTTGACTGAAGCACATGATGCTAAGCATGCTCCAACATGACAAAAATTACTTCTGTCAAAGAGGATAGATGAAGACAAAAAGACAAACACACTTTAAACTTTTGTATGTATTAGTTTACACTGGTGCATAAATGCATAAAGAGTAGTTTCCATGCAGGGATATGCATGCAGTTATGGCATCCACTTATTATTCTTCTATGATTATTTATCTTTTTATTGTTTTTTAAGTTAAAGACTCAGCAGCTGATCTATAATAGCAGTAAGTTGCGTATGTGTACCTATTACTTTTCATAGTAACACCCTGATCATGGCTGCAGAAATCAGATGCTGGTTTTCACTGCTGCCAACAAAAATACAGATTTTTTTCACAATAAATATATCTTTCAATGCAAATTTTGTTAAAAACTGATAAAAATCTTTTTTTTTTCTTTTACAAGTTTTACGAATGTTTATTTTTTTCTTACCTGCAAAACCAGGAAGCAAGAGGCCCTCTCTGTTCCATACGTTAGTTATGCATGCCTCAGCCTCTCATACTGATACGTCACCCCTTCAGGCACAAATTCTTTAACACAAAAAGCTGATCCTAACTGAAAGTTCTCTGAGTGTTTTGCTGCATTTTCACACATAAAATGTAAGAAGACCAGTTCTGCAGGACAGGCTTTTAAGGAAACATTAGTCAGATGTTAGTGGCTGATTTAAGTTTATCAAGATCTGGCGTTCTTATTCTGAATATCATGTAGGTCTTTCATTTACATTGGTTAGATAGTTTAGTCCGGGCATGAAATCATCCATCCATCCATCTTCTGAACCCGCTTTGTCCACGAGGGGTCGCGTGCAGTCAACAGGCAAGTAGGTGGGGTACACCCTGGATAGAGAGCCAATCCATCGCAGGGCAACACGGAGACACACAGGACAAACAACCATGCACACATACACTCACACCTAAGGACAATTTGGACAGACCAATCAACCTAACAGTCATGTTTTTGGACTGTGGGAGGAAGCCGGAGTACCCGGAGAACACCCACCCATGCACAGGGAGAACACGCAAACTCCATGCAGAAAGATCCCAGGCCGGGAATCGAACCCAGGACCTTCTCGCTGCAAGGCAACAGCCCTAACCACTGCGTCACTGCGCAGCCATGGCATGAAATCAATACAGTAAAATTATATTAAACTGTTAAAGTACATATTATGTTTTCTCTTCCAGGAGCTCATCACTCATGGGAGGGGCCACAGGGGTGAGGTCAGACTCACCTCGACCTAAAGCTCTATTTCCAGAGCTTGTAACAAATGAAAAGCAAAATGTCTTTCTTTGTATTTTCTGCATTTATCAGAGTTCATTTAATGAATTTGATTTTTTCCACAAGGTTCATGTGTTTTTAACCTGAAAAACCAAAAAAAAGACCCTATGTTCACGTTTCTTTGTTGAACTTAAAATCCTGAATCAGGACATTAAACGTTCTTAATCAAACTACAAATATCGGCACTAAGATCTTTCTACTTGTCTTTGATTAAAAAAAATCAAAAGAAGACTTTTCTTGGATTTTGAAGACAATATTTGCTTATTCAAAATTGCTTTTAGTTAAACGTCCCCGACTGGCCCTTGGAAGTCAAAGCACACCTAGTACAGACGGCCCCAGGAACAAACGCATGACAGAAGGACATCATTCTTTTATAAAAACGCAATAAATAAAAGAAAGATCTGCAAACAATAAGATAAAGCAATCTTCTCCGTGGTTAGTTCTAACAGGAGACTCATAAGGAAGGTGGACATGGACGTATGAAGTTCCACTGTAGTCCCTGCAGCGGCCAGTTATCTACAGGTATTGTAGCTGAAAAATAACAGAAGATACTGAGTTCTGTGGTACTGTGGAAAATCAATTATAGGAGGTTTTGATATTTATATTTGCAACAGAAATTATACAACTTGTCAAAGAAAGTAAATATGGTTCATTTCTGTTTCTAATCTGTTACTTGTTGGGTAAAAACAGTATTGGATATAAACGGTATGGAAATTATTTAGTCTGGGCACCGTCTGGTGTTTTTAAATTAAACGAAGGTTCGTTTCATTATATTTTGTTATTACTCTGTAGCTCCAGCAGGGAGGTTCGACCTTGCTTTGCAGGTCTGCAGGTCCTGTTATCAGAAAGCTCCCTAGTGAAGTCCAGACGAAGACTTCTGTTATACCAAGCACCTGGGAATGTTTTTCTCCCTGGGTGAGAGTCTGTGAAGGGAGTGGGTGTGTTTATCTTTTATTGTGTATGTGCTCTGTATTTTCAATAAAAACTTTCTGCAGACTTTTGCCAGTCGAGAGACCGGACAGACAGCTGGTGTGTGTCTTCTTTCTCTCCGATTTTGCAAAGTCTGATGGTTGATTATTGGTGATTGGTATTGATAATCTATAACCTGATAACTCTAACCCCCTTGTGTGTTGGACTTTCTTTGAGGTAATCCTGGATGGAATAATAAAATTACCCAACATTTTGGTGCCGTAAGACCCACCGTGCACGCCGGAAGCTGGGTGATGCTCCACCGGCCGGCTGAATAGCTCTGCAGACGACCTTCAGCCTACGGCTCCACGCGCCGGACTTCAGGTTGAGTCCACCGCGCAGGGTGGAGTCAGTGAGTACCTCTTTTTTGCAGCCTTGCATATAAAAAGTTGGTTGACTTGACAGTGTGTTCAGGGCTGGACTGGGACAAATATTCAGCCCGGGCATTTTGACTGGAGACCGGCCCACCACCAGTTTTTTTTAGAAAAGACATTACGCCTTACGCTTTTTCTGACACACACCAACGTACACTTTCTTGTTGGTAATATTTATGTATCAATCTAATAAACGTAAACCTACACCATCCTTCCTGTCCTGGTATTCTAAAAAGTACTTAGTAAAAAGGAAAAAAGACCACTTAATTAAGGTAGCACCCCAAACAATCTCTAACACTTGGTAGAAACCTGACATTAAAACAGAGATAACTATTAATCAATAATGAATATTAATATAAAAAAAATACTTTTATGGAAATTTTCATGAACTGTTTTATTACCACACCAACTAGGAAATATTTTTACAATACATTTAAAAAAGAAAGGAGATAGAGAAAGGTGAGATAAAATAACTTAATTGACCATCTGAAGTCTTTTTAGAGACCGCACTGGTGCAGAATCTAGAAAATGTGGGGAAAATGCTGACATCATATTCAGTATTTACTTCTGTAACTATTTGTTAATACCGTAAATCCTCTAATATTGGCCTGTATTCATTCAATGGCAGGGCCGGCTCTAGGTAATTTGGTGCCCAAGGCAAGACTGCCCATGTGCCACCACCCCCCCCCCCCCCCCCCTGTGCCTGCATGCCTCTCACCCAAACCCGAGTTCACCCACCCACCACACATTGGAAAAAGCAACTCCAGAGTTATTCCTTGGTTACTAATTTTTTATTTTAAATATTCACACAGCAACTCTTTAAAGTCAACAGCCTGAAGAATAATTGTAAGCTTGAAAGATAAGTAACCTGAGAATATTACAATAACCAACAACTCAAAATGTTGTGCAAATGTCATGGGGGGGGGGGGGGGGCAAAATCAAAAGCAGCATTAAACTGTGCAATCAAAAGCAAAACTCAAATATCAAAGTGTCATCATAAAGAAAGTTCTACTTTCCATTTTGTTCAACTGCTGTGGCCAGTCAGCAGGATCCATGGGGCCAGCAGCTCATACATGTTCACAGACATCTATTGAAGCTGATGATGGTGTCTCTTCAGGCTGTTGGATTGGAGCACTGAGTCTGCTGGGTTTGGGTTCTTCTTCTGTGAGAAAATAAACACACACACACACACACACACACACACACACACACACACACACACACACACACACACACACACACACACACACACACACACACACACACACACACACAAGCAACTTAACCCTCTGATGCATGAATTACTTACGAACAGTGCCACTTTCACATTCATATTCCTCAGTCATGTGCAGTGATGCTTTTCATTATTTTTAATGTTACTGGACTTTTTATTTTATTGATCTTTTTTTTATCTGTTCTATGAAAACCTGAATGAAATGATCAAAAACAGGTGGAAGTGAGCGCATCCATGGGGAATATTTGAAAAAACTTATGTCTCACTCTCGGGTGCTCTTTAGCATCAAATAAATCGTAGAATATAAGGAAGAAGATCGGTGATCTGAGGCACTCTGAGGATTTCATTTATTAAACAAGGAAACACTGACGCGTTTCTGCACGACCTTCTTCAGGGCATAAACCTTTCTGCCCTGAAGATGACTCACTAATGTCACAATAACTAATGTCCATCCTTCTTTACAAATTTACAGCCTAATAACATCTTAAGGAGACAATCAGATGTATATGTTCAGATTATTTATTATTCTCAATGCTAAATCAATGCTGCACTGATTGTGCCAAAAACAAGTGTCTGGTGTGGATTTAAATAAATTAATTTTGCATATCGATATATGTGATAAGCCGTTTAATTTAAAAAAGTCAGTTTCTACTGCTGATTACAAATAGCCTAACAAGTAACTTACTCACCTGGTTCTAGATGCTGAGATTGTAGCTCAGTAAATGTGCTGCTGCTGCGTGATGCCTGGATAGAAGACGCCGCAGCATATACAAGAAAGAGACGGCATAAGATGTCATGCTGTGTTTAGGCAGTTCTCACTCCCCGCCGGGCCCGACGGCAGCGGGGGAGTCTCCGCCACGGCCGCGGTGGTGCCACCCGCCCGATGTGTCGGACAAAGTTGAAAATTTGCTACATACACACGATGAGAATGGAGAAGGGGGCTCCCACCTGTCCCGAGGGGACATTCGCATCGGGATATGCACTCGATTCTTGGGAGGTCTGGCGAATCGTGTGCCTCTCTCAGCTGTCCATCGAGGACGTGGAAGATTTGTGGATATTCGGCCTGTTGACCACTGGATTTCTTCTGATTGGAGTGGGAGGATATCTGGTTTTCTGGAAATTTGGGAAGACGGGAGCGATTGGAGTGCGACCCGTACCCACGGAATGTGCCGCTCGTGCGGTGACCTCACAGACTGGGACGTTACTTGAGGTGAACCGTAAGCTGGACAATGTCCTCGCGGCGTTGCCTGTGTTAGTGTGCAAGATGGATTTGATCTCGGAGAGGGTCGCCGGACGATGTGGGGATGTGGAATGTAAAAATGGCTTCACTGGTGGACATGAATGACCACTTAGAGACTCCAAGGCGGAGAGGAAGATTATCTCTGCCTGCCCTAAACAAAGTCATGTTTATCCTTATCTGATGCCATAGCAGCCTCTCAAGGCTGCCTCAACACACCCCCACAAAAGGAGGAATGCCGACAGATGCTGTGTCCCGACCTTCACCCTCTTCCTTCAGGCTGACATGTCTGCAGGAACTTCAATGTGCTCTTTGTTCCTTATCTCTCCCTCCCACCTGTTGGTCTGCAGCTGGTCGATGCGCCGCAGTGGCAGCTCCCATTGGAGGCTTCAGGATCCCGCCCATCCCCACCTCCCCATCGGACTCTGATGTTGTATTTGTGCTGTTTGTGCTTCCATGTGAAAGGAGTTTTTTTTTTGTATAATAGAGTTACTCCCCGCTGGGGCTAACTCTGCTATGCCGTTTTTTTACCTGCCCCCACTTATCCTCATGTAACACCCTTTACATCTATCTATTAAGGTAGCGCGACTCATGTTGCGAATGACCGCAGTCACCAATTCTTGTTATGTGTCTTACCCACGTATGTCTGATCTTTGAATTGTGTGTGCTGAAACTGAATTTCATTTCTCTGTATGTCCTGCACATGTGGTAGAAAATAACAATAAATGACTTTGACTTGACACACCTAACGTTCTTCTGATATGAAAATATTATATTCATATTGCATGTGTACTTAAAACTTGAAACAAGGCTCATAAAAAGGTTGCAATCATACTCCAAAAACCAGTAAAAAAATCTTACATTCTTCATCTTCACAGTGATACTCAACAGGTGTAAAGACAGTCCCGCCCCCCCTGGTGTCAACAGGTGCCTGTGTGGCTGCAGATATTGTCTCATAGCATCTGGACACGACGATTCAAAAGGAAAATTAATTGGTTAAAGTTATGAGATACTGTATTGTGTATGTAAACAGCTAGCGAGGGTCCGTCCATGGACTGTGTGTGGCAGGAGAGGCAGTTAGCTACAATGCTAACGCAAAAAGTTCCTTTGCCAAATTTATAAAGTCTACATACCTCTGCTTTGGGCCCGTTTATTTTCTTCTTCCTTCCTTCACTTCCAGAATTCTGATCCCGATGGCTTAGGTGTTCTTTTCATCATAAAAGATATCAAAAGTTTCAACGCAACGACAACAGGATGTCCCACAGTGCTAACCACGCACGTGACTACGGCAACCTTAACGGTCAAATGCTTCAGAGCGGTGGCCCAAGCGGGAGCTCGTCATGCAGCCAGATTATTAGAATTTAAATATTGATGTTTTAATTTCATGTCATTTCAGAGGGGAATTTTGAGTATGTAGAGTGCATTTCATATAACAAACATGAATTTAATTAACTTTTTTTTTTTTTTTTTTTTATTTTGCGCCCTATCCATCAGATGGTGCCCCGGGCGGCCGCCTGTGTCGCCTGTTGACAAAGCCGGCCCTGATCAATGGGCCGGGTATCATATTTTGGCCGGTGTCGGAGTCGGCGGAGGTGAATAACGGACGTTTTTTTTTATTGTGGCCGGGTGGAATGTGGTAACAAGCAAGTAACACAGGGGGGAAGTTTTTGTCACCAGTCTCACTTTTGATTTGCCAGTGATAGACCGTGAGGATAACTTTAACCATGGCAGGTGCGGAGACGAAGAGGAGGCGAAAATTAGATATCAAGTTCAAAAAGAACTTGCTGATTATGCTGCAGAACACTCTGGGGAGCAGTAGGGGTTGCATGAACTAGTCACTAGTCGACTTCACTATAGTGACTTTTTATGCCTGTCATGGACTAGTCGCTGTCACGTGATGATGACCGGCAAGATGCAGTCCTCGGAAAAGACAGCAGCCTGCTGTCAGCAGGTGACAAGCTCCTGCGCTTCGGGAAGCAACGCGCTGTGCCAGAACGTCGGTACTGACACCCGCCGTAAAACAGACATTTAACCAAATTGTGACGTTTACCCTCTTTAAATTTAACCTTCCCCTCACCCCCATCCTAACCTCATATTAACCAGCTTGCGTATGCAAAGCTCTGATTGTTGACGCGCTCCAGACATCTGCGTCCTGAGCACAGCCACAGTAACATTATCAAATCAGGTGTCGCCACCTCAAAAACTAATTTAACATGCGATCGTTCATGTCGGCTCATTTCCTTTTATGTTTTCTGTCTTTTCTTCTTTACTTGTGCCTGATGTGTTTCGCTGCTGTGGAGCGGGGCGCATCACCTGTTTTGTCCTCGGTGACGCACCTCACTGATGTGGCCGGCAAGCACTCCGCTGTTTTTGCAGTCGGTAGATCTTTTAGAACTGCAGTTCAAAGGTAACTCATAAGGTGAATATATATGAACCCAGGTAGCAGTTTTTCTTTAGGATTGAGAGGAGATGCAGGAAGATAATAAACAGGCAAGACAGAAAAATAGTCAAATAAAAACAAGTTAGTTTTTGTACCTGGTGGTTGCAACAAACAGACACCATTGAAGGTAATCAGAAGTGAGGAACAGAAAAAGAAATAATTAGTTTAATGTTTAGAGCACCAAGAACTCCGAGAGGCTGCAGGCGCATCAGTTAGTTTGCGGCCGCTGCGCAGGGGGAGGGGGGAGAGGGCAGAAGCAGAAACTACCGTTGTTAAAAGAAATGTGTTTAACTTTGAAAATGTGGGCACAATATTAATTGTCAAAAACTCCAGCGAACCATTAGTTCATTTTGCTCAAATAGAAATTGAGGCCTGCCTCTAATTCTGGTCCTCCTTCAAATAAAGGCCTGGAGCTTGATGAGCTTGAGTCAAATACAGGCCCGGGCCTGCATTAGAGGATTTACGGTATGTTGTTAGTACGAGTTGCAGTATTCATAGCTATCCTGTTAGGGTGTGTAATTGTTGGACGGAATCTTTAACAAAACACATAATTAATAAAATATTTGTGTATGATTGTGTGCATTTAGAATATCTATATTAAAGTCTCCACAAACACTAACTTATGATTATTTGTATTTAATTCTACTGCACATTTCTGAAAATTTGTTCTGAAAAATAACTCATTATTAATAATTAATTATGAAATATTTTGTTTACAAATGAAATTCTTACCTTCTTAACTAAATATTTAACTTTAAGTTAATATTTATCATCCAAACGAAATATTTAACTATTTAACTAAATATTTTGTTTTCAAATCAAATATGTATCTTCTTACCAAAATATTTCACTTTTTAACTAGATATTTCACTTGCAAACTAAGTATACATGTTTTTATAAATGTTAAATGTTTTACCAAATAGTTTGAAGTTGAAACATTTCTTAATGAATAAACAATGACTTTGAAATATTAATTCCTTTTTAATTTCTCATATGACAGGCTAAATAACTGACATTATTGTTAATTTTAACTGTGTAACTTTACAACCAGCATCTCATGGAGGACAATATAAATAGAACTTTGAAGTTCTATTTATGTCCAATTTATAGTCAAATGATCAAATAAGTGTTTATTTGAATAGTCGTAAATCACATCATTGGGAGAAGGTTTTCACAATGATTTCATTTTAAGTAGTACTGCTAAAATGCAGAGACATATTTATTCATATTTTACTAGTCTATTAATAGTTTTTTCAATACTTTCTGCATAACCGGCCCTTTAAGAGCATTCATGATCTTTATGTGGCCAAAAATGAAAATGAATTTGACATCCCTGATTTAAGTTCTACACATTTAAAATGAAAATAAGAAATAAAAGTATTTCTGTCTCCTCCCTCTGCCTTATACCTGCCCCCAGGCAAAACTGTTGGAGCCTCCCCTGCACAGTCACCAGCCTTCTATCAGCTATGTAAAAAAGAATCCTGTTGACATTTGTTCATAACTTTTCTTCAAGTCATTCATGTAATCTAAAATGTAAACAGTTTCTCCATTAACTGTTCAGCTGCTCGGATGATTGAGTCTGGACATCTCCTATTTCTTCTCGATGTTTCTTTCTCTTCAGATCCAAACTGACACCATGGCCAGCAGCTTTTACATCAAACATCGGCTAGTAAATTTATCCACTGATGATCAAATGCACCAGAGTTTAGATGTCACCCGCCTTTATTGCCAATAAAACAAAAAGAAGAAAAAAAATGGTGGGGATCAAGGAGACGGCCGGCCGAGCAGCATAAAGACACCACAGGGTTGTCTTTTTTTTCTTGTTTCAGTCAAGCTTAACTAAAGGACAAATCACGTTCTGTTTCAACTCATACGGATGATTCGTTTTTTTTACGGGAAGGTTGGCAACCCTAAAAATTAACTGTCAGTAACATCATAGCACCCGGCCAACAGTAGAAACTCAGTATAATAAACAGTAAGATGAGTTATTGTAACTGACTTTAAAAAGTTAGCAAGCAGGACGATGACAATAAACTACACCTGAACTTGGTTCAAATTTGACCCAGATAACTTCTTACCTGAAATTCGGTTCTGCCACTTGGACAGGCGGTCGGCTCGGGTTTCTCCTCCTCCTCCCTCTTTTCTTCTCCAACATGTCGCTGGGCTGAGGCTCCATCACTTCCTAAATTGACTTTACTTGAACCTTCACTACCAAACAACTGTGAGATTTTAACACATGTGCCAGCATCAGGCTGAAGGGCCAGTTTCTTTTTTAGTCGAATTTTCTCCGCTCCTCCTTTCCGTTTTTTGTTCTCCATTTTGTTAAGCTCGTCTGTTTGTTTACTGAGGCTCAAACAACTGGCGGGTGCATCAGACCTCTGGCTATTGGTCCAGCCCAGAGTGTATTATGACCAATTGGCCAATCCACCAACTTTTACGAGGCGTTGTATGGTGCGGCATGGACACGTTGTCCACAACAACTAGAGGCCAGAAAAAAAGAAAAAAAAAACACTGGCCCATAAAAGATGAAAGGGTCGGCCCAGCGGGCAGTTGCCCGCTAAGCCCTATGGTCAGTCCAGCGCTGAGTGTGTTTTACATTTGTGTCTGCCTTCCGAACACGGGAGATGTTCCGTGTTTTAGCGAGAGGGCTCGGACCTGTTCCGATTGAAATAGATATTGAAATAGACGAAACGGGGGGGGGGGGGGGGGGGGGGGGTTGGGGGTGGGGGGGGGGGCGCTAATTCGTGTCCTAGGTAGCTGTTTTGATAACGGGCCTGTTTCGATTCAAATAGAGGTCGAAATAGATGGAACAGGAGGTCAAAACGCTACTGGAAAGGTTTTAATGAGGTCTGTGTCACAGAGGACACAGTCCGCCCTGCTGTGAGCATTGCGGGTAGTGTTACACCCCTCTGTGGGCTCAGCTAGGAAGGTGAGGGGAATAAACATAAAATGGACCAGTATAACAAAAACTGACCCTTATTGGGGGAGAAAAAGGCTTGACCAAGCAAAACCAAACTCAAAGTGTCCTTGTATTTTCAAAGGTTTTATTACAAAAAAAAAAAGAAGAACCAAAAGAAGGGCCAAAAAACCCTTTCCTAGAAATTACCAAGTTAACATTAATTAATTAACTGAAACTGACCAGAGGACCAACCGCTCTATAAACCCTATAATTAATCTCCTTTATTTAAAAGGGAATGAAACTCAAAAAGAGGCAAAACCCCCCTCCCAGTTAGTTAAACATTTAGGTTTGTTTGAAAGACAAACCAACCAAAAACACTGAATAAACCAAAAGTGTCCTTACCACTAAAAATAGCTCAGGAACTCAGACTTCAAAAGGGGAAAACCTCACCTAGTAATTTACCAAAGGTAGTCTAAATGACTCACCAAACCAAAAATTACCGGTTTAACTTAACTAATCCCAAACACGCACAAAAGTCTTAAAGTTGTTTCTTTGCAAGAAACAAACAAAGTGGTTTAAACCACAAAACCATCAGACAAGTTAACCACCAAGGGGAGAGAACCACACGTTGCTGCTGCAACCACCAAACATTTCTCTCCCCTGATGAGCTCCAGCTGGCCGCTTTTGAAGAGCCAGCTGATGAGGTGCAAAGTCCCAGCTGGCGTGACTGCTGCTCTGGTGCTGTCCATGGTCCTGAAAGTATAGACAGCTTCGCAAGGAGCCGCTGTCCACGTGCTGCTATGCTGCTGCTGCTGCTGAACAGGGAATGGAGCGCAGCACATCACTGGGCTCCAAAACGGCGGCGGCCGTAACAGGTAGTAATACGACCGGAACTGCAGACTGATGGCACTTGTGGTATAAAAGAATAAATGGTATAATAGTGCAGCGTCAAAGCTGACGCTATACAGACGCAGCGCAGGCTGACGGCCGTGTGCTGGCGTTTTCGAGTTGAAAGAGTCTCTTGTAATCACACTGTCGGCGGGATTGTTTAACATTTCTTATTGCTGCAGAGGTACAGAGATTTTAACACTGCTGCTTTTGGTTTAAAACCTCAAGTGGATCTAAAAATCACTCATATTGCTTTATGATTTGTGTGCTTTTCATTGGTTTTGGTGCTGTGACAGATTGTTCTGTCCGCTGCTTTGTGATTATTGTTTTCTGTGTGGCTTCGTGGGTTTAATCTGTAACGGAACTCAGTGTTGGAGAGTTTCAGCTGCCCTTTGCTCCATCTGAGTGTGTGAAAACTTGCCAGTTCTGACCTGGTACGTGTGTGAGAAAGAGAGGTGTGTGTACGTGTCCGAGGCTTTTGAGGCTGGTTGGGTCCGAGTGTGTATGTGAGTGTGGGTGGGTGTGTGTGTGTCTGGGACTTTGAGAGTGTTGCGTGTGATGGGTTCGGCTGCCGTTTCGCTGTGTGTGTGTGTGAGAAAGAAAGAGGGAAGCGTTAATTTGTTTCGGTGGCTGCCAAATGTTATCTGAAAGAATCATTTTAATATATGCCGTCATAAGCAGTCGGACTGTATTTCTGATAATTTTCATACTAGAACTCACCGGAGTTCTTCCAGCGTGTTTTACTAAACCAGTAAACAAAACATCTTAACCACGATGGGGAATACTAAATCTAAAGACAGCCTGGAGGGAGACATGAAATACATGCAGCATACCCACCCGGGTAGTTTAAAATATCTGGAAAATTGGCGAATAAAGTACCAAGTTAACAGAAAGCTAAAAGGTCAAAAAGGGCATGATTTAGTCAGTACTTTCAAAAATACAGCTGCCGCGACTACCGGGAAAAATAAAGTGAACAAGGAAGAACAGTTAAGGGTGGCAATTTTGTAGTGAGATGAGACAGATAAAAGACGGGTGGGCATTCAGAACCGAAAAGACAGAGAGAAGGGGATACAATAAGATAACGAAGGCGAAGCAGGGAAGGATGTGAACGTATTAAGAGAACTGTGCAATGATTTATCCCTTGGGCCACCTCCCCCGCCGTATCGGGGAGCTGACGCCCCCACTCCGCTTGCTGGTGAAGCAGCAGGATCAGCTCTCCCTGCTGAGGCTACTCCTTCCGCTCCTCCAGCTGAGGGGAAACACCCGTTCACCACTCCACAGGAGCTAGTCAAACCTGAAGAACAGTCAGAGAAGTTGGTTTAAGATATGATGGATGTGATTCACTCCTACCGCTTAATTGGTCAAGAATTGGAACAGTTGGCTTAAACGAGCCTTCTAAAGCCTCCAGCAAATGGACAACTGGTTGGAGACTTAAAACTCCAGTTTGACATTTTGGCAACAAATGTAAAACAAAACGTTAATGAACCTCCTAACTTAACCCAGTTAATAGCTATTAAACAAAGGCCGGATGAATCCATAGATGATTTCCGTGCCAGATATCAAACACAATTTACCCTCCACAGTGCCTTCACACCCGACATGGATATAGATGGGCCATATGTCAGACTTTTGTGTGCTGATTTGTTAAATGGCTTCCTGCCTGCAATTGCTGCAAGGATTAGAACTCAATACATTTCCTGGGAAACCTGCAGTGTTGAAGATTTTATGTTAAATGCTATACATGCAGAAAAGGTGCTCCAGGGAAAAAATCATAAGCCAAAACCCCCCAAATCAGGCCCACAGGTCTTCTTTGAAGAAGATGAAACAGAGGGAGAAGCTGTTTATTATCAGCAGGGAAATAACAGGGGATAGTCTAATCCCCAGGGAAGTGGTCGTAACAACAACCAGAGGCAGTGGAACAACTCAAAGAACCGATCGCAACAACTCGTTTGCTGGGTCTGTGAGGGATGGGGTCACCTCTCATGCGATTGCCCCTCCAATTCAGGGGGCCCAAAATACAGGAAACCTTATAGGAGTCCCACAAGAGTCAAAAGCTTCCATTCATAGGAGAACCAACCTAACCGTGAGCGTATCAGTCACCAGCCTGATCACACCCGTTTCAGATAGGAGTGAAGGGATGATTTTCAGCAATGACTAGCAGCTGGTTCTGATGCCTGGAAGGAGGAAAATGATGTGGTTGATTGTTGTGGAGCTTGGGAACTACTTAATGTCCTGAAAGAAAAACCCTTTATCCGACTTAATGTTGATGGACAGAATGTAAGTTCCTGTGTGATTCTGGTGCATGTCGAATGGTTATTTCTTCCGGTGTGAAACTACCCAGGTCTCAGAACAGCATATTGGTTAAGTCTGCTGATGGAGCTACCACTCGCTCGTCACCGTCTACCCCAGTTCGGGTGGATGATCCGGTGACAGGATTGGAATAAAGAATCCCTCTGGTCATTGCACCAGACTGCCCTTTAAAACTTCTGGGCAGAGACCTCATGTCAGAGCTAAAAATCTCCATTGTTCCAATAAAAGATGGCATGAGGGCTGTTCGTGTGGCTGATGATTGTTGCTATTTCCACGACCCCACAGGTGACCCAACAGGAGTATATTATTCTTTACAAGTTCCTTTTGAAGCAAATCTAGTCAAAACAGAGCTTGTTATGAGAACAGTGCGTCCCGTGTTAAATGACACAGCCAAAGACGAAATGCCTTTGTCCCAGTTCCATGTAACCATGGCTCTCAGGCCAGCTCCTGATTTACCATATCAGGCCTCTTCCCTTCTTATGTCACCTGATGTGCTGACCACCTCTTATCTGATAACAAACGGAGAGTCAGACTCTGCAGCTTCTGTGACACTGCCTACCTACATGAAATCTTTTCACGATTTGCCCACTGCCCCACACATTTCTCTGACCAAAAACAGCTCATCACGCTGGAAAGATTTGGGTTATATGGTTAACTCTGCATGTAATGCTACTGATTTTGCCCCAGTCCAACCTTATAAAGATGATCTATGGCAGTACAGTGCCAGCACAGGTCTCTATCGGTTTCCTTTGCTTGTTCCACTTCAGTGTGTGACTGCTGTTAACCCTTTGAAGTGACAAGCTGATGCTGTGTTGTTAATGGAGGAGGAGGAGGAGCAATTACAACAGATCCCTGAAACACTTGGTCCACAGGCCCGACTGATGTTGGCCTTTTGAACTATCTCTCCCATGCAGATCAAACCAAAATCCCAGTTTAGGCCCAGAGTTAAACAGTATCCTTTGTCCCTGGAAGCAGAGAAAGGCATTGCTCCAGTGATTTCAGATCTCCTGGAAGCTGGAGTTGTCAGACCTTGTCCTGATTCTCCATGTAACACACCCATCTGGCCTATAAAAAAGGCTGATGGAAAAGCTTGGCGCATGATTCAAGATCTCAGAATGGTTAATACTGCTGTCCAAACACGCGCCCCACATGTACCAGATTCCCACACGCTGTTAAACTCACTCAAGCCTTCCAGGAAGTGATTTTCTGTGATAGATTTGTGCAATGCGTTTTTCTGTGTTCTTGTTCATCCTGACTCACAATTTTGGTTTGCTTTCACCTACAAAAACTCAAAGTTCACCTTCACATGTTTAACACAAGGATTCTCGGATAGTCCCACTATTTTCACTCAAGCAATCACTAATTGTCTCGCTGACTTTCAATGTTCAGCCAATTCTCAGATCCTTGTTTACGTGGATGACGTTTTGGTTGCCTCTGACGATGCTGAGTCTTGCCTCACAGACTCTCTCGCCTTGGTGCAACATCTTCACCAAACAGGGAACAAAGTCAGTAAAAAGATACTACAGTGGGTAAAAACCTCAGTCCAGTATTTGGGACACACGCTGTCAGGTGAAGGCAGGCAGATCCAGTCAGGAAGAAAGGAAACCATTTTGAACACCCCAAAAACCCCAGACTAAAAAGTAAATGATGCAGTTTTTAGGCCTTGCTAAATTCTGCAGACAGTACATCCCCCATTATGCAGAAAAAACCCAGCCCCTTTCTGAAATTATACATGGCCAACAGATGGAAATGAATGACAAGCTTTCCTGGACCCCTTTAACAGAAATAGCTTTTGTAAACCCAAAACAAGACATTCGTTCTAGCACAACTCTGGTTTTACCTAAATATTCAAAGAACTTTAACACAAACTGTTGGTTGTAGAAATGGGTTTATGACTTCTGTTTTGCTGCAAAAATATGGTGATAAACAGAGGCCAGTTGCTTTTTACTCTAAGAAGTTGGATCAGGTGGCTCAAGTTTTGCCTGTTTGTGTCCAAGCTGTATCAGCAGCAGCTCTCGCTGTCTCGTGTTCTGCAGATGTGGTTCTGTTCCACCCGCTGGTGCTTTTGGTTCCGCATGCTGTGGACGTATTGTTGTTGCAAGGTAGATTGGGTCTGTTATCTCCTGTTATCTCATATCTGCCAGACATCTGAGCTACACAGCCATTTTGATTTCTCAGCCCCACATCACCATTCAGCGATGTAACATCCTGAATCCTGCAACTTTGTTGCCCACTCCAGCTGATGGTGACCCACACAGCTGTGTTGAAGCCACTCACCATTTACAGCTCCCCTGACCCGATCTTAATTACACACCACTCCCTGATGGTTTGTTGAGGTTTGCAGACGGTTCATGCTCCAGGACAGAGACAGGCACAACTCAAACAGGCTATGCTATTGTGCAGGCACCTGATCACGTGATCGAAACTAAATCTTTACCACCGCATTTCTCAGCTCAGGCTGCTAAGATAATTGCCCTGACCAGAGCATGTGAGCTGGCTTCTGGTCAGCCTCTGACAGTTTACACTGACAGCCAGTATGCTTTTTCTACTGTGCATTGTTTTGCTAAACAATGGTAACGCAGAGGGATGGTTACATCCTCAGGGAAGCCCATTACACATTCTCAGCTTCTACTCAGACTCCTTGAAGCTGTCAGAATCAGAATCAGAAGTTTTCATTGCCATGTGTGTGCCAAGTCACAACATTAGGAAATTGCTGCGGTATTTTGGTGCAGAAGGTAAGATAGAAACAAATTTATTAAGAGATAAGCAAATATAAGAACTAAAAAAACACTCATGATAAAATTATTAATGTAAAAAGTGGCAAGAATTAGAGAAGCTGCTATCTACCCCGTGTAGGTACTAATCTGAGTGTTTGCTGAATGTTTCGAGCACAGCATCGGGTCACGTGACTGGGACCAATCAACTTGAGTGGGCTGCCCTAGGATTTTCATTCAAAAGTCCAACTGCAGAGGGCAAGAAACTGTTTTTGTGGCGAGAGGTTCTGGTCCGAATGGATCTGAGCCTTCTGCCAGATGGGAGCGAGTCGAAGAGACTGTGTCCAGGGTGACACGAGTCAGCTATTATCCAACCTGCACGCCTCAATGTCCTAGAGGTGTACAGATCTTGAATGGAGGGGAGTTTGCAGCCAATGACCTTCTTTTGGAGTCCTGTTGCCATCTGCTCTTTCAATCTGTAAATGCCAAGCCCACACTTCAGGAAAAGACTTGGTTTCCTGTGGGAACATATTAGCTGATGAGGTAGCTAAGTCTGCGTCCCAGGTTATTTTTGGTTCCTCTGACTTGTTCACTGCTCAGACAACTGATTCCCTTATAGACCCTTTTACTACCTACGTCATCAAAAGTTGTGCGCGCAGCCTGGCAACGAGAGTGAAGGCTTCCTCATTCACTCTCGATACTAACACAGTGTTTTAAACCCTTTGTTTTTAATTTCTGAGCACATAAAAATGTCGGGTTGTTGCGTGTATGGATGCCAGAACCGCTTCTCTTCAAGCAGTGGACTGAAACTTTACAGAATTCCGAAGTTCTACATTTTTCCTGCTCAGGTCTTTCCATGCACATGCCTGAGATGTAACTGCAGCCTTTTCTGTTTTTCCCATCCTAACACAAAGCTCAACTTTGAATAAAATTGCAGCTGCGTGGTCTGGAACATCAAAATGACAGAATTAAACAAATGTATACGCTTTATTTCATGCTTCAAATTAACATTTCATTCTAATTCATCTGTATTTTCCCACTGCATATTAGTATAAACTGTATTTCTCTAAAATTAACACGATTGTACTCTGAACACGCTAAAAAAAGAAACCTATGCTATACTCACCCTGCCATGCAGGTACAGTTGGCTGTGAAGACGTAGTTCTGTGGTTTGTTTACTATGACCCAAGCCTCGTGCATAGCAGTCTTGTGTCCTTGTCTTTGGCTAGGAAGGACTTCTGCCTTCAAGACGCAAAACTCAGAGTCTATGTCGTGATATTTTACTTTCTGTACGTGGCCACAGACAACATAGTTGTATGCATCTAACGATTTGTATGCCCATAGATTCTCACGTGTGTACTTACTGGGCCTCTCCACTAAAAACATTTATACCGTAAATCCTCTAATACAGGCCCGGGCCTGTATTTGACTCAAGCTCATCAAGCTCCAGGCCTTTATTGGAAGGAGGGCCAGTATTAGAGGCAGGCCTCTATTTCTATTTGAGCAAAATGAACTAATGGTTCACTGGAGTTTTTGACAATTAATATTGTGCCCACATTTTCAAAGTTAAACACATTTCTTTTAACAACAGTAGTTTCTGCTTCAGCCCTCTCCCCCCTCCCCCTGCTTCAGCCCCCTCCCCCCTCCCCCTGCACAGCGGCCGCAAACTCACTGATGCGCCTGCAGCCTCTTGGAGTTCCTGCTGCTTTAAACATTAAAATAATTATTTCATTTTCTGTTCCTCACTTCTGATTACCTTCAATGGTGTCTGTTTGTTGCAACCACCAGGTACAAAAACTAACTTGTTTTTATTTGACTATTTTTCTGTCCTGTCTCTGTTTATTATCTTCCTGCATCTCCTCTCAATCCTAAAGAGAAACTGCTACCTGGGTTTATATATATTCACCTCATGAGTTACCTTTCAACTGCAGTTCTAAAAGAGCTACCGACCGCAAAAACAGTGGAGTGCTCGCTGCTTGGCAGCCGTATCAGTGATCAGTGCGTCGGAGGACAAGGCGATGCGCGCAGAGTCCCGCTCCACAGCATGCAGCGAAACGCATCAGGCACAAATAAAAGACAGAAAACATTAAAGGAAATGAACTGACATGAACGATCGCGTGTTAAAGTAGTTTTTGAGGTGGCGACACCTGATTGTTACTGTGGCCGTGCTCAGTACGCAGATCTACCGACCGCTAAAACAGCGGAGCGCTCGCTGCTTGGCAGCCATATCAGTGATCAGTGCGTCGGAGGACAAGGCGATGCGCGCAGCGTCCCGCTCCACAGCATGCAGCGAAACGCATCAGGCGCAAATAAAAGACAGAAAACATTAAAGGAAATGAACCAAAATGAACGATCGCGTGTCAGTAACCTACGGTCTGGCACAGCGCGTTGCCCCCCAAGCGCAGGAGCTTGTCACCTGCTGACAGCAGGCTGCTGTCTTTTCCGAGGGCTGCATCTTGCCGGTCATTATCACGTGACAGCGACTAGTCGACAACAGGCATAAAATGTCATAGTTAAGTCGACTAGTTCATACAACCCCTGCTACTGCTCCCCAGAGTGTTCTGCAGCATAATCAGCACGTTTTCTTTGAACTTGATAGTGTAATGACCTGGCTGGGGTTGTAAGCCAGGTGCATTCTGGGTATTGGGTTATATGTGTTTCCTATCGTTCTGCTGGTTCCTATGTGTTGATTTGCGTGTTGTGTGAGTGTTATGTAAGCCACAGGGAAGGTGATGTGTGTTCTGTGGAGTGGGTTGAATTAGCATGGTTAACTGACACCGTGACTCTGTGTGGTAGGAGCGTGATAGAGGATCAGTGTCTGTAGCGTTACCAAGTGTTGAAGAAAAAGCCTAATAAAGGGCTGTGTGAACCTCTACTGCCTCCTACTGGTTGATTTGGGGACTGTAATGTTGCCGCTGAGACGCTCATACTTGCTTGTTACCACATTCCACCCGGCCACAATAAGAGACCGGCCATTATTCACCTCTGCCGATTCCGGCACCGGCCAAAATTGGGGACCCGGACTTTAATTGAATACCGGCCTGTATTAGAGGATTTACGGTATATCGGGCCACTGGATATCTGGCCACGCACCTACATCTTCTACCCATTCCGTAATGCCACAGGGATCCGGGAGTCTGTTGCCATTCGTTAAAGTGAGTTTACTAATATAACATTCAAGATTTGCCGGTGATAACCCTGCAGCATAGCTTGATAAAGCGTGAAACAACGCCATTCTCTGTTGACAAGCTGCGCGCATATTCTCGCTGACGTCATATTGTTTACAAACTGTAAAAGGGTCTATTGATCACACGGTTTTAGCTGACATTCTGAAATCTCTCCAGTGATTGCCCGTGCAGTTCAGGATAAACTTCAAAATTATGCTTCTGACTTACAAATCCTTGAACCATCAAGCTCCTCCATATCTGTGTGAACTTGTCCATTACTACAACCCGCCGCGTGCTCTCAGGTCTGAAGATAAGCTCCTCCTAGCCGTTCCGAATGCTCGTTTAAAAAGCCGTGGAGAAAGGGCTTTCTCTGTCTGTGCACCAAAGCTGTGGAACGCATTACCACTGCTAGTGAGGCAAGCACTAACAGCTAGCATTTTTAAATCACGCTTGAAAACTCACTACTTCAACCTAGCTTATACCACATAATTATGAACCTCTCTCACATCTGCACTGTTTACAAATGGACTTCACAATATCAACTTCCGTACTATTGAGGTTCTTTTTTAAAATGTTTTTCTAATTTTTTATTGTCCCTGTGTCTTATTGATTTTTAGCTGTTAGTTTTGGGAATTTTGTTGTATTTCCTTTTTATCTTTTATCTGTGTTCGACATGTTTGTATAACGCCGGTTTAATTAACTAAGATTTTTAATGTACAGCGCCTTGTTTGGTTGTAATGCCTTGTGAATGCGCTTTATTAATAAAATTGGATTGGATTGGATTGGATTGGACATGCAGACGCATGCCCCGGCTGCTGAAAAACAACTTTGGAAAATTAAAGGTGCAACTTTATCTCCAGATGGTCTCTATGTTACGCATGGTAAACCTGTTCTGCCAAAGTCTCTTTTTAAAGCTGCCACTCTGGTGGCACATGGCCCATGTCATGTGTCAACAGGGGGGATGAGTCATTTAATTAAGCAGCATTTCACAACTTACAACCATGAAACCTATCTCAGGAACTTCTGCAGGTCATGTGTGACTTGCGTGAAACATAATCCCCAGGGAAATGTGAGACCAAAGAGGGGACAGTTTCCCCGGCCAAATTATCCGTTCCAAATGTTGCACATGGATTTTACTGAGTTAACGCAGAGTGGTCCCTACAAATATTGTTTGGTCATTGTTGATGCTTTCTCTAAATGGTTTGAGATTGTTCCTACAGCTAAGAACGATGCTTTAACAGTTGCCAAAGCCTTGTGCAAAACCATAATTGCTAATCACGGCATCCCAGAAGTAATCTACTCAGACAATGGACCTTACTTTGTGAATGAGGTCATTCAAAACATGGCAGCTCATTTGGGAATCATATTAAAGAACCACTGCGCATATCATCCCGCCAGTACCGGCCTTGTTGAGTGGAATAATGCGACCATAAAGAGCAGACTCAGGAAGTGCATGGAGGAGACTAACAGGCCTTGGACAGAATGCTTAGACTTGGTAAAGCTCTACATGAGAATAACACCTACTAACGTAGGACTAACGCCTTTTGAGATCCTTTATGGCAGACCATATAAGCTGCCTCTGGTTAACAAAGACTTACAGAAACCAGAAGATGAACTAACCTTAGCTGGTTACATGAAAATGGTTATTTTATCTAAAGAATCTTGAACTGCAATTACCTGACCTGTTCCTTCTCCTGTTTTGCAGGACAAGACTCATGCAGTTAAACCTGGGGACTGGGTCTTCATCAAAGTCATCAAAAGGAAAAACTGGACCAGTCCCAAGTGGGAAGGACCTTTCCAAGTTCTGCTGACGACTCTAACTGCTGTGAAAATTGCCGAACAACCTACCTGGATCCACCTCTCCCATTGCAAGCTGCACAAGCAACTGGATTAATAGACACGGGTTACAGGGAAGACCTACTTCAAAGGGGTTTGGGTTTTCAGTACCCACTCGTCTCAACGGGGGTAAAGAATTAAGATCCGTAACTCCTAGAGGTCAAACTCCCCATTAGGGGAAGGATATTGTAGGGTTGTGGATTTAGGCTCTTTTATGAAAGAGGAACCATGCTACGTATTAATTCGGAATAGTAATTTTTAATAAATCAATAACCAAATTTTATATTGTTAAGAAGACTCAAAGGTTGTTTTCATCGATAAACTGACGATAATATTCGTGTGTCTGTGTTTCAGTTCAATGAACAAACAAGTTTGGAAATTAAAAGTTTTAATTCTTCAAACCAGACTAATGATTTTGAAATTGACAAACATGGGAATAGCAATCAACATTGGCAACTTGTGGGACAATCTTTAACAGTTGATATGATCAAATAGACCTTGTGGTGAATTTATGAAGATTGAGAATGTTGTGATATGAATGCGTGTGTGAGTCTGATTTTGCTTCAGGAAGAAACAGGTGTCTGAGTGAAGTGATGGTTTGGATAAACTTAGGTCTTATCAGAGAACTGCATCAAACGCTAAATACCGTGCTCTGTCTCACCGAACTCTTGTGGACCCTCTTTCGGATCCGGGCCGTGGAGGATGGTGATGGTTCATCCAGATGACACCAGCGGCTGACAGGGAAGACGTAGGTGTCGAACGGAACTGGTCCAGAGTTGCCCTCGGTACACGTTGATGGTAAAGCGTTTTGTCGATGCGTTTTCTTAAGTTAATTCACTCAGAAATCAAAGACTCTGTATGAGTCTACGTTAGAAGTTGCGATTCAGCTGTCCTGTCTGGCTTGGCAGGAACAGCGTGAGAGGGGGGGGGGGGGGATTGAGCCAATGGGCTCCGTTCCCCCGTTAGCGGTTGTTCACACGTCCTCTCTCTTTCGTTGTCAAGCACGAACTGAAATCATAAGACTGAAACTTACCAAAAGCCTTTCTCTTCTCAAAGCAAACGTGTGCATCAGCAAATGTGTTTTGGAGTTTACTGTGAGAATCTGTGTGTGGGTGTGTTTGAGTGTGTGTGTGCTTGAGTGTGTGTGTGAAGGTCAGTAACAAACATCCTCAAACATTATCTAATTAAGTATGGATTCATTAATACATTATAATTACCCAAAGCATAAGAACCATTCATTTGATTAAACACATTTATAATGAGCAAAATGGTAATGATTACTTTAACATTAAAATCAAGAAAGGACGTTTTAAGACTTGTTATGACTACTTGTCCATGAGAACTCCTTCTTCTGGTACTGCAGGTGGCAGATGTTATGGTTTCCTCCCAGACTCGCTGGCGTTCAGGTCTTAATCTGTGGGTGAAAGTTCTCAGCGACCCAGCTTTGACCCAGCTGAGTCCAACACCACCTTTGTGACAGAAAACCCATATTTCCTCACGTTACAATCCCCCCTTTTGTGATGACATGGTGGTCAAGCAGAGGCCACCTGACGTCACAACCTCAATAACGTGATGTACTCGTGAAGGTAGACATCCCAGATGAAGGCAGGAACGATGAAGAGTCTCCACAGGTCTCGTGTAGAAGGGAGTATATCCCGATCAGATGATTAAGGCCAAAACTGTTGCAATCATTGTAAAGTAATCCACTTAGGAAATCTTGAAAGCAGAGCTATGCCAATAGCAGTTAATTTCATCAGCAATAATGCAAAGGTATTCAAAGGATAAGCAGCTCGTGTGTCACACGGAGCTGGGCAGGTGATGTATTCCTCAGGCGTAATCCAAGTGAAGTCCAGCGCAGACCTCGACCCATCTCGAACCACGACCGAAGCCCCATGCGACAGGAAACCAGTTGAAGGATGGCGAAGACGGCCCCTCTGATGGGATGTAGTCCATACGAGCTCGGAGAAGGAGACAAAGTGAGACAGCCCACACGATAGATAGCATTTGATGCAAATCAAAGAAATCAATCAAAACCTATCTATGGGTGCCTCTGGGAAAATGTGGATGCCTTTTGTGAATTATCTAAAGAAGAAATGTTCTGCACCCTGTTCTACATGTTATGTAAAAACGTGATGCAGAGAAAACACAAATAAAAGAAAGTAAATCCTAACTGATATGTGAAACTCAGCAGGCTGCACTAATTAAAGACATATATATAAAAGAAATAATCATGAAAATGAAGGGCAAATTGGCTTGTGGCCCTTTAAGGGAAATAGTAACAAAATAAAATTAAATTTGTAATCAAATATAACCATGCTACACAAAGCACTAATAAAAAGATAGAGATGTAAATCAATTCTAAAAATGTAAATCAGTAGGTTAGTAATCCCTAAAAATGTGAGTTAGTAACAGATGTCCTGGCTGGAGGCAGGCAACCTGAAAAAAAAATTCTAAGGATATGACATTTGTTAAAAATTCATCCCACAAACGAGAGAATTTGTAACGGTCCACCAGTTAGTGGAAAAGAATCCGGTCAGAATAGAGTTGGTCAGAACAGTGTTGTTCAGTAAGCGTTTTGAATCTGGTATTGCGGACCCACAGAGACACGAGTTTGGACGTATCTGTGGGAGCAGGCTCATAAGCGATTTGGTTATCAAACTGTTTGTATCTTGTGTTACGAACCCACAGGGAAACTTGTTTGAATTTACCTGAGGGTTCCGTCCGGAACTCGAGTGAAGCTGATGGTATAATTGTTAGATCAGAACCTGATTTTACCTGCTCAAAGTTGGGTTGCAGCTTTACGGAGGCGACTGTGTTGTGATCAGAAATAGTAGTGAACTGGAAATGCGAAAATGATGCTCGCAAAGCAGGAGGAGGCTCCCCACCCCCCTTTTGTTTCTCAAACTTATGCAGTGTCTGTGAGACAGGAGAAGCATAACAAAGAACAGTTCTTAAGCTCTTAAAAGCCCTATTACCAAGAAGATGCACAGCATCACCTGAATCGTGCTGAAAGAGTAGGTGTTCAGATGTCCAAAGACTTGGAGGTGTTGGACTTGGAGGTTCTGAAAAGGAGTGATCCAAGGATGGATGTGTCACGGGTGTCAAAGCAAACCTAGCCATGCTTAGAATCAGATACAGACATGACACTATCGAAAGGAACATGTTCTGTCCTGAAAACTGAAGCCAAGAATACTTTATTCCCAAGAATGATGGAGGTTCCCACACAGAATCAGAAAAACCCGGTTTAACCAGAGTAATTACAGACTGACTAGAATTCCGCCCCTTAGAAGGTGTACCACCTATCTCCGGGTCGGAGGTCAAAGTTGTCAGCTGAATTGGTGGAAGGTCAGTGTCGATTCCTGCAATGACCCGCCCGCTCGGAGGAGGCGTTCCCCCGAACCGGTTGAAGTCCGCAACGGAAAACTCAGTGCCACTCGGCACCCCCCCTTTGTCAGGCGGGGCCCCGAGCAGGGCATCACTGCACCCACCTACACCTCCCGGGCCGGGTGGCCTTCCCGAGCCCGTGAGAGAGGTGTGCGCAGCAACCACTGAGGCTTCCACAACATCGGCACTGACCACTGTACTGCTGGAAACCACAGGTTTTACTGCGCCGTCGTGGTCACCTGAAAGAGAAATCACAGGAAAGAGAGCACAGAGGCCAGAGACAGAGTCACACCCCCGTGAAATGAGAAGAGAATCGGCCACCGTATTAGCAGGGGTCACAAACTGAAAAGCGACAAGGTCATTCACATAAAGGTCAAGATGTCCAGGCACAAACCCTGCAAATGGTAAGGTGGCTCCGTCCGGAGACCACAAGTGTTTCACGGAGGCTGACGTTTCCATCACGCCCCGATAAACAAGCCGGTTTGTGCATGAGGCGGACTGATGAGTAAAGCAGACCCCTGACTGAAGCGGTGGATCACAGCCTGAAGATTTCACACCCATGCCGGAGAGATGGGCAGCCTCTAACATGGATGACAGAGAAAAAGCATCAGGAACCAAAGGGTTAAGCACAACCTGTTTGTCAGAGAGGTTAACCATAGGCTCAAGAGATTTATTCAGATTAAAAGCGGCAGAGAAAGTGTTGTTTATATCAAACCTTGACATCGATGGTGGGTTTTTGACCCCCTGGAAGAAATAAAGGTAAAGAAAAAGCGTTATGACTGTAAACAGCATGTTGCTTGAATTCACGTCATGAAGTGCAAACCAGAACCACCTCAGACCCAGAGCAGCTGGCACCGAACCGCTGCCACTAGTCCCCACCGCGCCCGACCGGCGGCACCCGACTAATGCGGGCCCGTTCGGGCGGGCGGCGGGACCAGCGTGGCCCGTCCGGTAAACAGTCTCCTGCGTCTTGGCATGTTCTGGAAGCAGAACGTCAGAGAACCTTACATCAGGTGTAACAGTGCAAGAAAGATTTTGTCGTGTCTCATCCATCCCTCATTAAGTTCAGAGCAACTCGCGTTTTTACCTTCTGAGTCGACGTAAAACTACGGGCAAATTCCTTTATTCATCTCACAATCAAGAACTGTCCGTAGCGTAACTTAACTTTATGACACAGGGTAAAACAAGGAGCTGTTGATAGAGAAATGAATGTACACAACTTCACAAGATGGAAGAAAAAGGCATGGATCCGAGTAACGGAGGCTGTGAAAGCCGACCCGTACAGCGGTCCAAAAAAAAAAATAAATAAAAAATAAAACCTACGCTGCCGTGTTGGTATCAGACGGACAAACGTAGCAAAATGTATATTCTACACACCGTAGTGATTTACAAGAACCACCGCCAATGCGGGTTTCAGGAGGACACAGACTGACTGTGTCAGAAATGGTTTGACAATTTAATGGGACGCGTTCCCTTTTTGTCCAACTGTGGCTCGCTAGCTTAGCTCTCCGGCTAGGTCTAGCTTTTCGTCTGTAGCGACCAGACTTAAATTTGCCCGATTAACCAGCAGGCATCTCGCTCCACGGCTAAAACGGACTTTAAAGCGCACGCAATCTGGATGCAGTAACGCCTCCGGCATATATAACCCGAATCACAGCGGTTACCTAGCAAGTGAAGCTAACGGTTGTTGCTAACGAGTCGCCCGGGACAGATTCAGCGTTGATCAGTCGCTTATGTAACGGAAATATTTTCCTCAACAGCTCGCCCACAGTGTCAACACACTGAGACGAAGGGTGTCCGAGAAGTCGGAGAATTTAGCCTTAATTTTAGGATTGAGGATAAGCTGCTCACGGTAGCTCACCCAGCAAGTTTCAGAGCGGAAATGTAGCTTTCCGACCTGAAGAGATTAGAGGCGCGGCGTCACGTCAAAATGGGCAGAATTTAGTCAAAAGCACAACTCACACGTTCGCTCCAAAGGCGAAGATGGGATAAATCAAAGTACTGTCTGTAATTTGCGGACAATTTGAGATCGGAGATCTTCCACCGTCAAGATTCCACCAGGACGTCTCCCGGAAGAGTGACTTCAGCGGAATAATTTCCGTTTTTTTTTTTCAAAATAAGACATCAAAGTGAAACACAGAGAAAAGGCGTAATTTGTGAAAATTAGCTGTTAGATGATTGAAATCAGATATATCGCAGATATAGAAGTCTGGATACGCTCGCTATATTGTAGGAGAAACTGGCTTGGCTCAGCCATATTGTAGCGTTGTAGATTTAGGCTCTTTTATGAAAGAGGAACCATGCTACGTATTAATTCGGAATAGTAATTTTTAATAAATCAATAACCAAATTTTATATTGTTAAGAAGACTCAAAGGTTGTTTTCATCGATAAACTGACGATAATATCTGTGTATCTGTGTTTCAGTTCAATGAACAAACAAGTTTGGAAATTAAAAGTTTTAATTCTTCAAACTAGACTAATGATTTTGAAATTGACAAACATGGGAATAACAATCAACATTGGCAACTTGTGGGACAATCTTTAACAGTTGATATAATCAAATAGACCTTGTGGTGAATTTATGAAGATTGAGAATGTTGTGATATGAATGCGTGTGTGAGTCTGATTTTGCTTCAGGAAGAACAGGTGTCTGAGTGAAGTGATGGTTTGGATAAACTTAGGTCTTATCAGAGAACTGCATCAAACGCTAAATACTGTGCTCTGTCTCACCGAACTCTTGTGGACCCTCTTTCGGATCCGGGCCGTGGAGGATGGTGATGGTTCATCCAGATGACACCAGCGGCTGACAGGGAAGACGTAGGTGTCGAACGGAACTGGTCCAGAGTTGCCCTCGGTACACGTTGATGGTAAAGCGTTTTGTCGATGCGTTTTCTTAAGTTAATTCACTCAGAAATCAAAGACTCTGTATGAGTCTAGGTTAGAAGTTGCGATTCAGCTGTCCTGTCTGGCTTGGCAGGAACAGCGTGAGAGGGGGGGGGGGATTGAGCCAATGGGCTCCGTTACCCCGTTAGCGGTTGTTCACACGTCCTCTCTCTTTTGTTGTCAAGCACGAACTGAAATCATAAGACTGAAACTTACCAAAAGCCTTTCTCTTTTCAAAGCAAACGTGTGCGTCATCAAATGTGTTTTGGAGTTTACTGTGAGAATCTGTGTGTGGGTGTGTTTGAGTGTGTGTGCTTGAGTGTGTGTGTGAAGGTCAGTAACAAACATCCTCAAACATTATCTAATTAAGTATGGATTCATTAATCCATTATAATTACCCAAAGCATAAGAACCATTCATTTGATTAAACACATTTATAATGAGCAAAATGATAATGATTACTTTAACATTAAAATCAAGAAAGGACGTTTTAAGACTTGTTATGACTACTTGTCCATGAGAACTCCTTCTTCTGGTACTGCAGGTGGTAGATGTTATGGTTTCCTCCCAGACTCGCTGGCGTTCAGGTCTTAATCTGTGGGTGAAAGTTCTCAGCGACCCAGCTTTGACCCAGCTGAGTCCAACACCACCTTTGTGACAGAAAACCCATATTTCCTCACGTTACAATATTAATCCAGTGGGTTGCACCGACCACCACCATGAAGCTCTCCGACACCATCCTTTTGTTTGCTACAGTCCACCGAACTCTGAAGACAGCACACACCACACAAGCAAAGCCTGCTCCCTTAAAACTCCAAGAAGCCCACCAAAACACCTGGTACCACATGGTTAATCTACCTGCCAAAAGACTAGGATTTAACAACAGTTGCTATGTTTGCTCCTGGATCCCCCATCATTCAATAGAAAACCCCACGATGACAGCTATCCCCACCACGATGAATGACACCATCTGTTTGTTGCACGCCCACGCCATCCAAGCCAATAAGAAACTGAAGTGCTCCATCCCACACTGCTGCTCACCTCATCATCAACAAAGACGCTGGACACGCCCCACCAACTTCTCTGCATCAACCAACGCATCCATCTCCAAGGGGTTGCGTCTCCTACGCCTCACCGGAAAAGACCCATTCTGTGTTTCCACGCCATGCTCAAACTCCATGACATGTTTGGCCAGATCTAACTGTGGTGATACTCTCCCGGCTGATGGATTGGTTAAATCTCCTGCCAAGAAACATTGGTTGACAACACGAGCTGATGCCCCTTGGTTACATTCCATAAATGTGACCCTGCTGACCCTTATAATGACTGGACGACCTTTCTACCCTCCATGGAACACCAACGACCATGCCCTATAGGTCCCCTCAACCATGGGAATGGGGACCCCTGAAGGATACATCTGGAAATGCGGAAGCTCTCTCTACCTGTACCTGCCACGCAATTGGTATGGAACCTGCTGCTTGGCTCGACTGTGACCCTCCTCATATGTCATCACCGAGAAAGGGACCGTCTTTTCGAGGACGACAGAGCTAAAGAGGAAAAAGAGAGGTTTTAAGCCTGTTAGGGCCTTCTGCCCCTTCTCCGACGACGAAAGACACGCCCCCCTCTATGACGACCCCAAAGGAATCCTCTACACCATCTTTCCCCAGCTGGGAACTGCCAGCCAGATGAAACGGATGAATGAAGTATGGTGGTCTCTGGAAAACATCACCACTGTGCTCTCCGAGATGACCTTGTTCCTGTCAGACAACCCCAAACAACAAGCTATGAGAACCATGTTGATGCAACACCAGCTAGCCCTGGACACTCTGATCGCCTCAGAAGGAGGACTTTGCGCAAAAATATGTGAGCACTGCTGCACTTATCAGCCCTCGTCACGTGACAACTGGACCTTGATCCACGACCGTGTTCAACAACTCAATGACTTCCTGCAATCCAAAGAACTGACTGGAGGATTCTGGAGCTTTATGAATTGTCTGGTATCTGGTAATTGGTATCAGCTCTTGTTAAAGTTTCTTGCACCTGTTATCTTTATCCTGGTCATGATTTGCTTAGTTTTAGGCTCTGTGATCCCTTGTTTGAAGAGAATGATTGGCAAGCTAATGGCAGATGCCTTAGTTCAGTACACACTCCTGCAACATAGGGAGGGCCTGGAAGAAGATGAATATGTTGCCTAATAAAGCTGGTTTCATTTTGATTTCAACAGTGTAAACTGCAGTTCCTGTAACCGTTGTTGATTGATGTCCTGGTAATCAGCTCAGTTGATTTTATGATCTTTTATATTTTTACTCAATCAGTATAATTGTTATCTTTTGATTTTTTGGTATAATCATCGAGTTTGTCATGATCATTGCTATAATCCTCCATTTTATTACAGGTTGCCAACAATTGAAGCAGCTTTATTTTGTTACAGGTTGTTACTTATGTTTACAGCCTTTTATGAAGGTCACTACTTCTTTTGTGGTCTTCTGTGTGTTAGAGGTTGATCGTTTACAGCTACAACCATATTACCCATAATCATAGAATCGTTGTTGTTGTTTTTATTCTGCCAGTTAGTTAGAATGAACTTTGTTTAAACAGGGGGGAATGTTGGGTAAAAACGGTATTGGATACAAATGGTATGGAAATGATATAGCCTGGGCACCATCTGGTGTTTTTAAATTAAACGAAGGTTCATTTCATTATATTTTGTTATTACTCTGTAGCTCCGGCAGGGAGGTTCGACCTTGCTTTGCAGGTCTGCAGGTCCTGTTATCAGAAAGCTCCCTAGTGAAGTCCAGACGAAGATTTCTTTGTTATACCAAGCACCTGGGAATGTTTTTCTCCCTGGGTGAGAGTCTGTGAAGGGAGTGGGTGTGTTTATCTTTTATTGTATATGTGCTCTTTATTTTCAATAAAACCTTTCTGCAGACTTTTGCCAGTCGAGAGACCGGACAGACAGCTGGTGTGTATCTTCTTTCTCTCCGATTTTTCAAAGTCTGATGGTTGATTATTGGTGATTGGTATTGATAATCTATAACCTGATAACTAACCCCCTTGTGTGTGTTGGACTTTCTTTGAGGTTATCCTGGATTGAATAACAAAATTACTCTGAAAATTTTTTGACTCACACAAAGATTTGTTTTGTCTTCTTTTGAGCTGAAAGGTGCCTGAATGTCCAAAAGTCTATCACAAATACTTCTTGAGTGCTTCTTTGTTAGGTTCTTCAAAGGCACCCAGTCATCATTCAATCTGGTTCAACACCATCAAGATGATGAGGTTTACTGTGGACCAGTTATTTTATATTGCAAGTCTAAAATGTAGATTCTGTTAACAGATTTATTGGCTTGGATGAGGGCTGCGCAGTGGTGCAGTGGCTAGCGCTGTTCCCTTGCAGCAAGAAGGTCCTGGGTTCAACTCCCAATCTGGGGTCTTTCTGCATGGAGTTGGCATGTTCTCCCTGTGCATGCGTGGGTTCTCTCCAGTTACTCTGACTTCCTCCCACAGTCCAAAAAGATAACTGTCAGGTTGATTGCTTTCTCTAAATTGTCCCTAGATGTGTGTTTGTGTGTGTGTGTCTGCTCTGGCTTCTTGATCCCCAGTGAGTCATGAAGGATGGCTGCTTACACTGAGCCAGGATCCTCTGGAAGTCCCTTCCTGTTAAAAGGGAGTTTTCCTCTCCACTGTCGCTAAATGCTTGCTTAGTATGAGGATTGCTATGAAGTCACTGACACTAGTCAGTGACTTGATGCAATTTGCTGGGTTCCTTATATAGGAAACATTTTTCTGATTGGCTTAATGAACTGACCTGGATTGGAATGTTTACTATGTGAAGTGCCTTGAGACGACTCTTTTCGTAATTTGGCGCTTTATAAATAAACTTGAATTGAATTGAATCATGCAGTTGTACGTATTTTTGCGTGTCCCCTGTTTTCTCTTTCTGCAGGTCTAGAAGCAGATTCTTGTACATCATTTGTTGTTTATTTTTATGACCTTTATGACACAATGGCTGTTTCGAATATAGTGCAGACATTTAACTTGAAGAGGTGTCATGGTCTGCGTCTTCTCCATGTGTCTCCTTATGTCCTCCATCCCTCTTTAGATTCCCCTTTTGTGTCTCATAGCGCCCTCATGTGTCCTTTGTCTGCGTCCATTATGTGTCTGATGTTGGTAGTCCTTTAAGTCAATTCCTCCCAGGTCTTGTGTCATCTCATTCATCCCCAGGCCCTCCAGGTCTCATTTACATTCTGTGTCCTTGTAGTCCCCAGCTTCTTTGTCCCCAGTTCAACGTGTGTGTGTGTGTCAGTCCCCTGCTCAGTGTTTGTGTGTGGGTGTGGGTGTAGTTGTGTGTGGTTCTGTGTGTGTGTGTGTGTGTGTGTGTGTGTGTGTGTGCTTGTCCATTCCCCATTCATGTTTATATTAGTGCATTTGTGTGTGTGATGGTGTGTGTGTGTGTTAGTCCTTCCCGCAGCCTTTAGGTTTAGTTTTGTGTTTTAGAGTTTTTTTTAGGTTTATTTGGCCCTCCTCTGTTTCTGTTTGCCCATTTTGATTATTAGATTCACCTGTCTTCCCTCCAGCTCTCACTTCACACACCTGTCGCCATTTTCCCTAATCACTTCTCCCTGTGTATATAAGCCCTGTCTTGTCTGTGTCTGGTGTCGGTTAAATGTTGTTTGTCTGTCAGTGTTGTTTAGTGTTCTGTGTGAGCTTCCATTCCTGTCCCCAGTTTGATATCCAAGTGAGTTTTGTTTTTTTTAGCTTTCTAGGTTTTTGGATTTTGACTCCCTGCTCTCTTGGATTCGTTTCTGTTTTACCCCTACAAATAAAAGTATTTCCTTATCTCAACTCCTGCCTTCGTTTCATCCTGGGTTACTGCATTTTTGGGTCCAAACCATCCTTTCAAGGTGACAAGAGGATGCTACACCGAGTTTATTGCAGAGTATTTATATTTTGAATAAGATGCACAAAATGTCAAAAAGCCTATTTGACTTCAAGGATTTCCTTTTATATTTTTGGAAAGGAAAAAAAAAAGTTCTACTTTTTTGTTTAAATTCAAGTGTAAAGCAACATTTGATGAACCCATTTTTCTGAATATATCTGGTTAAATGTAAATTGGTGGCTTTAATGTTTCAAAGGGCAAAAAGACCAAAACTGTTTGCTTTTGTTATACATTTTTATTAATGTTATTTTCTTCACAGTTGGAAAAAATATAGAGATCACCCACAGACTTTTCACCATGGTTAGTAAAAGGGCCCCAATAACAAGTGACTAAAACTTGCTAAAGTGACAGAAAAAGGAACAAAAATCTGCTTAAAATCCCATTTTTCGTTTCTTTCAGCTCATTTTCAGCCATGGATTCAGTCAATTGGAATTCGACATGGACATCTGAAGCGAACCTTGTAGTCCCTGCATTTTTTACCAAATGGCTGATCTGCATTGAGGCAAATGAAGCCTAGATAGGTATTGTAGCTGAAAGATAAGAGTACTCAGTTAGTTCATATTATAGTTTTAAAGCAATTAAAATGTTTGTTATGATGTAAATGGAAGTTTTAAAATGAGATTTTTTCTTTATTATTTGATACAATAATAAACTAAAAACAAAGTCAAGGACATTTGATTTTCTAACTTATAAACATATATTCTGGATATTCAAAGGAGACTCACGCATTGAAGTACTGCCCTGTGCTTTCAGCTGGGACGTTTCCGATGACAGTGACGGCCTGAATTTCAAAAGGTCTGCGACAAATCTCTCCAGGGTATTCCTCCCGCAGGTCCCTCAGATCCTCCAGGTCACCTTTTCCACCTGGATTGTCCCGATCGTACCAAGTGGTCCAGCACAGTCTCTTAATGATGGGACCCTGTGTTGGTGGAACTTCAGGAGAAAAGGACATTTATTATGAAAACACGTCTTAAATATGCGACTAATATTTACTTGTATGTTAAAATTAAAATGTCTTACTTCCTGTGAGGGATCAAGCTGAATGAGTGGAGGAACACAGGCAATTTCCAAAAATAGACTCTTTAATTTCCTTTTTGTTTTAAAATGCCCTCCCAAAAACAACTCGAGCTCATAAAAGAGGTCAAACAAACAAAATGAAACTCAATAAACTTCTAACTTAACATACTGACTGAAACAATAACCGACCTTCCAAACAAAGACACACAAGGGTATATATACACATTGGCTGATCAGACCATATGAACAATAGGGATTACTAGACAAACATTTACTAACTAAAACTAAAACCACAAATCAGTACAGTCAGATTGTTAATAAACCTAAACATCCTAACCCATGAACCTAACTATTTAACTTCAAACTTAAATTAATTAACAAATGACAAAATAATAAATTAAAGGAAATTCTTCAGTCCCCTCTTCAGGGAGCTATTGGTTTGGTCCCATCAGCTCCTCCTGTATTTAGATGACAGAACCCCTTCAACCCTGTTTGCCTGTCCCATCTCAGGAAGCAGGAAGTGGAGAACCCCAGCACCGGTAAGAGAAAACAAATCAACTTAAATTGAACAAATGAAAGGCATAAAATACAGCAGTTAACTAAATGTGCGCGCTTACAATTAGAACTAATGCATTTAAGCCATCTAAACAATAAAGCCAAAGAAATATAAACATACAAACTGCAATCATAAAAGTGCAAGAGTGTACTTAACGTTCACCGTTGTGTGGACATGGATGTGGCCATCACATGCCCCCCCACTCAGTTCTCCTCACAGCGTGAGAGGTAGTCGGCTGTGGTATTGTCTCTGCCAGGGATATGTTGAACCTTGAATCTGAATGGTTGCATGGCAAGATACCATCGGGTTATACGCCCATTAGTATCCTTCATCCTGTTAAGCCATTCGAGAGCCTTATGATCCGTTTGCAGAGTGAATTCTCTCCCCAGCAGATAGTACTTAAAGGAATCCAGAGACCACTTTATGGCCAATGCCTCTTTTTCCACTGTTGCATAGCATCTCTCTCGGGCCAACAGCTTGCGACTGATGTAAGCCACGGGATGCAGCTCCTCTGATGTCCCTTGTAGAAGGACCGCCCCCAAACCCCTGTCAGAAGCATCAGTCCGCAGAATGAAGTCTCTTTGAAAGTCTGGAGAGTACAAGACTGGTTCCACACTCAAGGAATGCTTAATGTCTTGAAAAGCTGCCAGGGCCTCCGCAGTCCACCGGATTTTGTTGGGGCTACATGAGCCCGTCCTATCGGTCAATGGCGCTGCCCTTGCAGAAAAGTTGGGGACGAATCGGTGGTAAAATGAGGCCATCCCAAGGAACGACCGCAACTGCTTCCTAGTCTGTGGAACAGGACATGTTTCGATTGCATGAACTTTATCAACCTGGGGCTTAATAATCCCACCTCCAATGGTGAACCCAAGGTATTGAATCTCCCTCCTGGCCACAGCACACTTTGCGGGGTTGATTGTCAGACCAGCAGCCTGTAAACGCTTCAGAACTTCCTCAAGATGTGCCATATGCTCCTCCCATGTGTCACTGAAAATGACAATGTCATCCAAATATGCACATGCAAACCCTCTCAGGTCACATAGAACCTGGTCCATTAGCCTCTGGAATGTAGCCGGGGCCCCATGGAGGCCAAATGGTAAAACAGTGAACTCGAACAAGCCCCAAGGGGTGCGGAAAGCTGTTAGCTCCTGAGACTGGCTGGTGAGGGGAACCTGCCAGTACCCCTTTGAGAGATCAATGGTGGTCAGCCATATGGCTTTCCCCAGACTGTCAGTGAGCTCATCAATCCGTGGCATTGGGTACGAATCAAATCTTGAAACAGAATTTAGATACCTGAAGTCGATACAGAAGCGAATCGTTCCATCCTTTTTAGGAACTAGGACTACAGGGTTACACCACTCACTTGTTGAACGTTGAATGATCCCAAGAGCCAGCATTGAGTCCACCTCCTTCAGGTCAATCAGGTACCGCTCTGGTATTCTGTAACTCATGCGCCTCACATTTGCATCAGATCTTAATACAATGTTGTGTTTAACCAGCGCCGTTCGACCTGGGCACTCATTGAATATTTCTGGGTTAAGCAGAGGCTTTACCTGGGACTGCTGCTCTTTAGTGAGGTGACCCAAGTCCAGGGCTGAAGATGCAGTTGAAGGCAGATATTCAGCCACATCCTCCTCTTCCACCACATGTCGGATCAGCAGTGTTTCCGTATTGCCAACTGCCTGTGGAACCCACTCCTTCAACAAGTTGACATGAAGAACTCTACTTCCCCGCTGCAGACCTGGAGTAGAGATCTTGTAAGTGGTAGGCCCCAATCGTTTCAGAACCTCAAATGGTCCCTGCCACTTTGCCAGCAGCTTGCTGTCACAAGTTGGTAACATCAACAGAACCTTTTGGCCTGGAAGAAAACTACGTTGTCGAGCTCCTTTATCAAACCACGATTTCTGGTGCTGTTGGGCAGATGCCATGTGCGATTGAGCCAGTTCACTCATGTCTTGCAACTTATCCCTCATTTGGATTACATAGGAAATTATGTTAATTGGCTCTGCCTTACCCTGGTCTCCTTCCCACGTCTCTCTCAGCAGGGTCAAAGGACCCCTCACCTCATGCCCATAGAGGAGCTCAAACGGGGAGAAACCAGTAGAAGCCTGAGGGACCTCTCTGTAGGCAAAGAGAAGATACGGGAGCCACTGGTCCCAATCAGACCCAGTACTGTTGACAAACTTACGAAGCATCTGTTTCAAAGTCTGGTTGAAGCGCTCAGTCAGTCCATCCGTCTGTGGATGATATGGAGTTGTCCGCATGCTCCTGATGCCCAGCAACCTATAAACCTGCTGCAACAAGGTTGACATAAAATTAGTCCCTTGGTCAGTAAGAATTTCTTGTGGAAACCCAACTCTTGAGAATAGTTGAATCAATGAGAAAGCCACAGCCTTTGCTTTGATGTTTTTTAATGGAAAAACTTCTGGATATCTTGTAGCATAGTCAGTGATGACCAGCATATAACGGTTTCCTGCTTTGCTCTTTTCCACAGGACCAACAACATCCATTCCAAGGCGTTCAAACGGTGTACCAATTATTGGGAGCGGCTGCAGTGGTGCTCTAATGGGAACTTTAGCTGAAGTGATTTGACACTGAGGGCAGCTTCTACAAAACCGGGCAACATCTGAACATAAACCAGGCCACAGAAAATTGCGTTTGATACGTTGAGTGGTCTTATGTTTCCCCAGGTGGCCAGCCCAGGGAATTGAGTGGCCCAACCTTAGCACAGTCTCCCGGGCTGCTTTAGGGACCACCAGTCGTTTCAGCTGGCCCTGGTGATGGTACAAAATGCCATGTTGAAGGATGTATCGGCCTCTCTTAGTGTCGTATTCTGCCTCAGTTTCACCTTTAGCCTTCAGCAAAAGAGCAGACAGGGTCAAATCATCTTGTTGCATTTGTCTTATATCATTAGGAATCGTAAACCCCAAGGGCAGATCTGGAGCTTCTTCATTTTGACCTCTTTGCACATTATATTCCAACTTCTCATGCCTTTTCTGACTACGTGCTTTACGAGTCTTCCCAGGTTGTCCTTCCACGTCAGACTCAAAGAAAGGCAAAGTACTGAGAGTTGTAAATTGGTCACTTTGAGTTTTTGCTTGAGCCCTTGTCACAGCTGCATTACAGCTTTCCACTTCCTTCAACAGATCATAGATGACAGGCAGATCCTCCCCCAAAATCACAGGGTAAGGGAGATTGTCTGCCACACCAACCTTTAGCAAATATGTAGCCCCTTGTACCCCAATACACAAATCAGCTGTGGGGTAAGATTTCTCATCCCCATGCACACAACAAACTGTTATTGGTTCAGATATGCCCCAGTCACTGAATGGTATGCAGTTCCTATGAACCAGAGTCTGAGTGCTTCCTGTATCCAATAAAGCTTCTATTTTCTGCCCATTTATTGTCACAGTGGTCATTTTCTTGGAATTATGTTTATCATGTTCTCTTTTCACCATCTGCTGTGGCAAAAAACACAATTGGTTTAATCGACTTGGGTTTTGGGGGCACACAGGCTTGGTGTGGCCTTCCTGTCCACACAGATAGCATACAGGTATCCTTTTATTGAACTTTGAGGCACTTTGAGGTCGATTTTCCCTTGTGGGGACCTTACCCACACCCGATGCTGCCCTCTGGTGTTGAAGAGGAGGTTGTGGACGCCGCATGTCTCGAGCTGTTCTCCATGCTGTGTTACTCCATGGCTGACTCTTGCTTCGGGCTGCCACAAACACATCTGCCAGGGCAGCAGCTTCCGCCGCAGATCTTGGGTTATGCTCTTTGATCCAGACCTGAAGCTCAGGACACAACATTCTTAAAAATTGCTCCAAGATTAAGAGCTCACCAATCTCCTTCACTGTTTTAGCTTTAGGCTGAGTCCATTTTTCATACAGCTCCTTTAGTCTTGCATACAGTTCTTTAGGGCTTTCATCCATGACATCAAGACAACGGAACCTTAGTCTATATGTTTCTGGATTTATATCATATTTTTGAAGAATGGCAGTCTTTACCTTTTGGTAATCCAGTGCATCATCAATGTCCATATTAACATAAGCCCCTCGAGCCTTACCAGTCAACAGGGGAATCAGATGAAAAGTCCAGTCTGAGCTTCGCCAACGGTAGGCAACTGCAATTCTCTCAAAGGTTGTGAGGAAATGTTCAATGTCATCTTCTGCAGTCAATTTTTCCATTTTGAAATGGGGTGTGTGCAAAGACTGACCTGTGGAGGATGTGGCTGAAGTCGAAGTTGAGCATTCAGGTTCAGAAGATACCTGGTTGTAATCATCGCTGGAAATTACCACCTGTTCTGAATCATCTCTCCCCAGCTCAGGTGTTGCTCGGGCCTGCATTCCCATCTGCAAAAGATGAAATTGGTGCTGCAAAGCCTTAAAACGCTGCTCCTGCTGTTCAGACTCCTCCTCCCTCTTCTTATCTCTCATATCTTGTTGTCCCATAAAGGTTTGAAGAATACTTGTCAAATCCTTCAATGTTGGTTCCCTAATTTCCTCATCCTCAGTGTCCCCCAGGTTGATTGCAGCTCCATCCTCGATCTCCCCAACATCAGACTGTTGCATCGTCTCCTTGATTTCCCCTTTGTTGCCTTTCCTCGTCCGTACTCCAGCCTGCATGGCAAAAACTATGCTGTGTCCTCCAGATCCCACTTCTGACACCAAATGTGAGGGATCAAGCTGAATGAGTGGAGGAACACAGGCAATTTCCAAAAATAGACTCTTTAATTTCCTTTTTGTTTTAAAATGCCCTCCCAAAAACAACTCGAGCTCATAAAAGAGGTCAAACAAACAAAATGAAACTCAATAAACTTCTAACTTAACATACTGACTGAAACAATAACCGACCTTCCAAACAAAGACACACAAGGGTATATATACACATTGGCTGATCAGACCATATGAACAATAGGGATTACTAGACAAACATTTACTAACTAAAACTAAAACCACAAATCAGTACAGTCAGATTGTTAATAAACCTAAACATCCTAACCCATGAACCTAACTATTTAACTTCAAACTTAAATTAATTAACAAATGACAAAATAATAAATTAAAGGAAATTCTTCAGTCCCCTCTTCAGGGAGCTATTGGTTTGGTCCCATCAGCTCCTCCTGTATTTAGATGACAGAACCCCTTCAACCCTGTTTGCCTGTCCCATCTCAGGAAGCAGGAAGTGGAGAACCCCAGCACCGGTAAGAGAAAACAAATCAACTTAAATTGAACAAATGAAAGGCATAAAATACAGCAGTTAACTAAATGTGCGCGCTTACAATTAGAACTAATGCATTTAAGCCATCTAAACAATAAAGCCAAAGAAATATAAACATACAAACTGCAATCATAAAAGTGCAAGAGTGTACTTAACGTTCACCGTTGTGTGGACATGGATGTGGCCATCACATGCCCCCCCACTCAGTTCTCCTCACAGCGTGAGAGGTAGTCGGCTGTGGTATTGTCTCTGCCAGGGATATGTTGAACCTTGAATCTGAATGGTTGCATGGCAAGATACCATCGGGTTATACGCCCATTAGTATCCTTCATCCTGTTAAGCCATTCGAGAGCCTTATGATCCGTTTGCAGAGTGAATTCTCTCCCCAGCAGATAGTACTTAAAGGAATCCAGAGACCACTTTATGGCCAATGCCTCTTTTTCCACTGTTGCATAGCATCTCTCTCGGGCCAACAGCTTGCGACTGATGTAAGCCACGGGATGCAGCTCCTCTGATGTCCCTTGTAGAAGGACCGCCCCCAAACCCCTGTCAGAAGCATCAGTCCGCAGAATGAAGTCTCTTTGAAAGTCTGGAGAGTACAAGACTGGTTCCACACTCAAGGAATGCTTAATGTCTTGAAAAGCTGCCAGGGCCTCCGCAGTCCACCGGATTTTGTTGGGGCTACATGAGCCCGTCCTATCGGTCAATGGCGCTGCCCTTGCAGAAAAGTTGGGGACGAATCGGTGGTAAAATGAGGCCATCCCAAGGAACGACCGCAACTGCTTCCTAGTCTGTGGAACAGGACATGTTTCGATTGCATGAACTTTATCAACCTGGGGCTTAATAATCCCACCTCCAATGGTGAACCCAAGGTATTGAATCTCCCTCCTGGCCACAGCACACTTTGCGGGGTTGATTGTCAGACCAGCAGCCTGTAAACGCTTCAGAACTTCCTCAAGATGTGCCATATGCTCCTCCCATGTGTCACTGAAAATGACAATGTCATCCAAATATGCACATGCAAACCCTCTCAGGTCACATAGAACCTGGTCCATTAGCCTCTGGAATGTAGCCGGGGCCCCATGGAGGCCAAATGGTAAAACAGTGAACTCGAACAAGCCCCAAGGGGTGCGGAAAGCTGTTAGCTCCTGAGACTGGCTGGTGAGGGGAACCTGCCAGTACCCCTTTGAGAGATCAATGGTGGTCAGCCATATGGCTTTCCCCAGACTGTCAGTGAGCTCATCAATCCGTGGCATTGGGTACGAATCAAATCTTGAAACAGAATTTAGATACCTGAAGTCGATACAGAAGCGAATCGTTCCATCCTTTTTAGGAACTAGGACTACAGGGTTACACCACTCACTTGTTGAACGTTGAATGATCCCAAGAGCCAGCATTGAGTCCACCTCCTTCAGGTCAATCAGGTACCGCTCTGGTATTCTGTAACTCATGCGCCTCACATTTGCATCAGATCTTAATACAATGTTGTGTTTAACCAGCGCCGTTCGACCTGGGCACTCATTGAATATTTCTGGGTTAAGCAGAGGCTTTACCTGGGACTGCTGCTCTTTAGTGAGGTGACCCAAGTCCAGGGCTGAAGATGCAGTTGAAGGCAGATATTCAGCCACATCCTCCTCTTCCACCACATGTCGGATCAGCAGTGTTTCCGTATTGCCAACTGCCTGTGGAACCCACTCCTTCAACAAGTTGACATGAAGAACTCTACTTCCCCGCTGCAGACCTGGAGTAGAGATCTTGTAAGTGGTAGGCCCCAATCGTTTCAGAACCTCAAATGGTCCCTGCCACTTTGCCAGCAGCTTGCTGTCACAAGTTGGTAACATCAACAGAACCTTTTGGCCTGGAAGAAAACTACGTTGTCGAGCTCCTTTATCAAACCACGATTTCTGGTGCTGTTGGGCAGATGCCATGTGCGATTGAGCCAGTTCACTCATGTCTTGCAACTTATCCCTCATTTGGATTACATAGGAAATTATGTTAATTGGCTCTGCCTTACCCTGGTCTCCTTCCCACGTCTCTCTCAGCAGGGTCAAAGGACCCCTCACCTCATGCCCATAGAGGAGCTCAAACGGGGAGAAACCAGTAGAAGCCTGAGGGACCTCTCTGTAGGCAAAGAGAAGATACGGGAGCCACTGGTCCCAATCAGACCCAGTACTGTTGACAAACTTACGAAGCATCTGTTTCAAAGTCTGGTTGAAGCGCTCAGTCAGTCCATCCGTCTGTGGATGATATGGAGTTGTCCGCATGCTCCTGATGCCCAGCAACCTATAAACCTGCTGCAACAAGGTTGACATAAAATTAGTCCCTTGGTCAGTAAGAATTTCTTGTGGAAACCCAACTCTTGAGAATAGTTGAATCAATGAGAAAGCCACAGCCTTTGCTTTGATGTTTTTTAATGGAAAAACTTCTGGATATCTTGTAGCATAGTCAGTGATGACCAGCATATAACGGTTTCCTGCTTTGCTCTTTTCCACAGGACCAACAACATCCATTCCAAGGCGTTCAAACGGTGTACCAATTATTGGGAGCGGCTGCAGTGGTGCTCTAATGGGAACTTTAGCTGAAGTGATTTGACACTGAGGGCAGCTTCTACAAAACCGGGCAACATCTGAACATAAACCAGGCCACAGAAAATTGCGTTTGATACGTTGAGTGGTCTTATGTTTCCCCAGGTGGCCAGCCCAGGGAATTGAGTGGCCCAACCTTAGCACAGTCTCCCGGGCTGCTTTAGGGACCACCAGTCGTTTCAGCTGGCCCTGGTGATGGTACAAAATGCCATGTTGAAGGATGTATCGGCCTCTCTTAGTGTCGTATTCTGCCTCAGTTTCACCTTTAGCCTTCAGCAAAAGAGCAGACAGGGTCAAATCATCTTGTTGCATTTGTCTTATATCATTAGGAATCGTAAACCCCAAGGGCAGATCTGGAGCTTCTTCATTTTGACCTCTTTGCACATTATATTCCAACTTCTCATGCCTTTTCTGACTACGTGCTTTACGAGTCTTCCCAGGTTGTCCTTCCACGTCAGACTCAAAGAAAGGCAAAGTACTGAGAGTTGTAAATTGGTCACTTTGAGTTTTTGCTTGAGCCCTTGTCACAGCTGCATTACAGCTTTCCACTTCCTTCAACAGATCATAGATGACAGGCAGATCCTCCCCCAAAATCACAGGGTAAGGGAGATTGTCTGCCACACCAACCTTTAGCAAATATGTAGCCCCTTGTACCCCAATACACAAATCAGCTGTGGGGTAAGATTTCTCATCCCCATGCACACAACAAACTGTTATTGGTTCAGATATGCCCCAGTCACTGAATGGTATGCAGTTCCTATGAACCAGAGTCTGAGTGCTTCCTGTATCCAATAAAGCTTCTATTTTCTGCCCATTTATTGTCACAGTGGTCATTTTCTTGGAATTATGTTTATCATGTTCTCTTTTCACCATCTGCTGTGGCAAAAAACACAATTGGTTTAATCGACTTGGGTTTTGGGGGCACACAGGCTTGGTGTGGCCTTCCTGTCCACACAGATAGCATACAGGTATCCTTTTATTGAACTTTGAGGCACTTTGAGGTCGATTTTCCCTTGTGGGGACCTTACCCACACCCGATGCTGCCCTCTGGTGTTGAAGAGGAGGTTGTGGACGCCGCATGTCTCGAGCTGTTCTCCATGCTGTGTTACTCCATGGCTGACTCTTGCTTCGGGCTGCCACAAACACATCTGCCAGGGCAGCAGCTTCCGCCGCAGATCTTGGGTTATGCTCTTTGATCCAGACCTGAAGCTCAGGACACAACATTCTTAAAAATTGCTCCAAGATTAAGAGCTCACCAATCTCCTTCACTGTTTTAGCTTTAGGCTGAGTCCATTTTTCATACAGCTCCTTTAGTCTTGCATACAGTTCTTTAGGGCTTTCATCCATGACATCAAGACAACGGAACCTTAGTCTATATGTTTCTGGATTTATATCATATTTTTGAAGAATGGCAGTCTTTACCTTTTGGTAATCCAGTGCATCATCAATGTCCATATTAACATAAGCCCCTCGAGCCTTACCAGTCAACAGGGGAATCAGATGAAAAGTCCAGTCTGAGCTTCGCCAACGGTAGGCAACTGCAATTCTCTCAAAGGTTGTGAGGAAATGTTCAATGTCATCTTCTGCAGTCAATTTTTCCATTTTGAAATGGGGTGTGTGCAAAGACTGACCTGTGGAGGATGTGGCTGAAGTCGAAGTTGAGCATTCAGGTTCAGAAGATACCTGGTTGTAATCATCGCTGGAAATTACCACCTGTTCTGAATCATCTCTCCCCAGCTCAGGTGTTGCTCGGGCCTGCATTCCCATCTGCAAAAGATGAAATTGGTGCTGCAAAGCCTTAAAACGCTGCTCCTGCTGTTCAGACTCCTCCTCCCTCTTCTTATCTCTCATATCTTGTTGTCCCATAAAGGTTTGAAGAATACTTGTCAAATCCTTCAATGTTGGTTCCCTAATTTCCTCATCCTCAGTGTCCCCCAGGTTGATTGCAGCTCCATCCTCGATCTCCCCAACATCAGACTGTTGCATCGTCTCCTTGATTTCCCCTTTGTTGCCTTTCCTCGTCCGTACTCCAGCCTGCATGGCAAAAACTATGCTGTGTCCTCCAGATCCCACTTCTGACACCAAATGTGAGGGATCAAGCTGAATGAGTGGAGGAACACAGGCAATTTCCAAAAATAGACTCTTTAATTTCCTTTTTGTTTTAAAATGCCCTCCCAAAAACAACTCGAGCTCATAAAAGAGGTCAAACAAACAAAATGAAACTCAATAAACTTCTAACTTAACATACTGACTGAAACAATAACCGACCTTCCAAACAAAGACACACAAGGGTATATATACACATTGGCTGATCAGACCATATGAACAATAGGGATTACTAGACAAACATTTACTAACTAAAACTAAAACCACAAATCAGTACAGTCAGATTGTTAATAAACCTAAACATCCTAACCCATGAACCTAACTATTTAACTTCAAACTTAAATTAATTAACAAATGACAAAATAATAAATTAAAGGAAATTCTTCAGTCCCCTCTTCAGGGAGCTATTGGTTTGGTCCCATCAGCTCCTCCTGTATTTAGATGACAGAACCCCTTCAACCCTGTTTGCCTGTCCCATCTCAGGAAGCAGGAAGTGGAGAACCCCAGCACCGGTAAGAGAAAACAAATCAACTTAAATTGAACAAATGAAAGGCATAAAATACAGCAGTTAACTAAATGTGCGCGCTTACAATTAGAACTAATGCATTTAAGCCATCTAAACAATAAAGCCAAAGAAATATAAACATACAAACTGCAATCATAAAAGTGCAAGAGTGTACTTAACGTTCACCGTTGTGTGGACATGGATGTGGCCATCACACTTCCGATACTTGGTTTCATACAGGCTAGAAAAAACAAAACAATAATACCAGTTAGTGGTTTTATTTGTTTGTGAACGATTGTAATATTTAGAAAACTGTCTAAACTTACCAAGCAGCAAAACTGCAAGAACAGTGAGACTCATCTGTAAAAAAAGACATAGTTGTTTAAAAAGTAACATTTTTGAAGTGAAGTTGTACAATGTCCAAAGTTCTCTTGACTGTCTTTTCCTTTGATCTAAAACACAACAAATAACATCTTACCAGCTTGATCATGATTGCAGAAATCAGATGTCTGTTTTCACAGCTGCAAAACAAAATAAAGACATTTAAATGTTTTGTTTTCACGCTTAATATTTCTTTGAACGTGAATTTTATCAACAATCAATAAAAATTCTATTTTCTGTTAGAAGTTTAAGAATGTTTTGTTTTCTTACCTGTAAAAACCAGGAGGAGCTTAGCAAGAGAACCTCTCTGTTCCACAGGATGGTTGTGTGTACCTCAGCCTTTTTATACTAACACATCCCTGCCTGTGGCACCAATTCTTTAACACAAATATGTGGCTCCTGATTGAATATTTTCCATGGAGTTTGCTGCATTTTTTACACATAAAAAGGAGAGAGACCAGTTCTGCAGGACAGACTCCCAAAAAGTCTGGTTTTAAATGCACATAAACAAGCTGGCTAGGCTACTCTTTCTTTGTGTTTTGACTCAAGCACATGATGCTAAGCATGCTCCAACATGACAAAAATTACTTCTGTCAAAGAGGATAGATGAAGACAAAAAGGCAAACGCACTTTAAACTTTTATATGTATTAATTTACGCTGGTGCATAAATGCATAAAGAGTAGTTTCCATGCAGCATGCAGTTATGATTATGATTAGTTAGCTTTTTATTGTTTTTTAAGTGAAAGACTCAGCAGCTGACCTATAATAGCAGTAAGTTGCGTATGTGTACCTATTACTTTTCATAGTAACACCCTGATCATGGATGCAGAAATCAGATGCTGATTTTCACTGCTGCAAACAAAAATACTGACATTTTTTTCACAATAAATATATCTTTCAATCCAAATGTTGTTAAAAACTGATAAAATTGTTATTTTTTTTTCTTTTAGAAGTTTTAGGAAATTTTTATTTTTTCTCACCTACAAAACCAGGAAGCAAGAGGCCCTCTCTGTTCCATATGTAGGTTATGCATGCCTCAGCCTCTCATACTGATACGTCACCCCTTCAGGCACAAATTCTTTAACACAAAAAGCTGATCCTAATTGAATGTTCTCTTGAGTGTTTTGCTGCATTTTCACACATAAAATGGAAAAAGACCAGTTCTGCAGGACAGGCTTTTAAGGAAACATTAGTCAGATGTTAGTGGCTAATTTTAGTTTATCAAGATCTGGCGTTCTTATTCTGAAGATCATGTAGGTCTTTCACTTACATTGGTTAGATAGTTTTGTCTGGGAATGAAATCAATACAGTAAAATTATATTAGACTGTTAAAGTACATATTATGCTTTCTCTTCCAGGAGCTCATCACTCGTGGGAGGGGCCACAGGGGTGAGGTCAGACTCACCTCGACCTAAAGCTCTATTTCCAGAGCTTGTTACAAATTAAAAACAAAAGGTCTTTCTGTGTATTTTCTGCATTTATCAGAGTTCATTTAATGATTATTTGTATTTTTCCACAAAGTTCTTGTGTTTTTAACCTGAAAAACCAAAAAAAAAAAAGACTCTATGTTCACTTTTCTTTGTAGAACCTAAAAATCCCGAATCAGGACATTAAAAGTTCTTAATCAAACTACAAATTTCAGCACTAAGATCTTTCTACTTGTCTTTGATTAACAAAATCAAAAGAAGACTTTTCTTGCATTTTGAAGACAATATTTGCTTATTTAAAATTGCTTTTAGTTAGAAGTCCTCAACTGGCCCTTGGAAGTCAAAGCACACCTAGTACAGACGGCCCCAGGAACAAACGCATGACAGAAGGACATCATTCTTTTATAAAAATGCAATAAATAAAAGAAAGATCTGCAAAACATGAAGATAAAGCAATCTTCTACGTGGTTAGTTCTAACAGGAGATTCATTCACTCATAAGGAAGGTGGACATGGACGTCTGAAGTACCACTGTAGTCCCTGCAGCGGCCAGTCATCTACAGGTATTGTAGCTGAAATATAACAGAAGATACTGAGATCTGAGGTAGTGTAGAAGATCAATTATAGGAGGTGTTGATATTTATATTTGCAACAGAAATTATACAACTTGTCAAAGAAACTAAGTATGGTTCATTTCTGTTTCTAATTTGCTACTCTTAAATTTTTTTGACTAGCTCAAAGATTTTTTGTCTTGTCCTTTCAGCTGAAAGGTGCCCGTAAACGATACCTGCCTGAATGTCCAAAAGTCTATCACAAATACTTCTTGAGTGCTTCTTTGTTAGGTTCTTCAAAGTCACCCAGTCATCGTTCCATCTGGTTCAGCTTCATCAAGATGATGAGGTTTACCGTGGACCAGTTATTTTACATTGCATGTCTAAAATGTAGATTATATTAACAAATGTATTGGCTTGGATGAGGGCTGCACATTGGTGCAGTGCTTAGTGCTGTTGCCTTGCAGCAAGAAGGTCCTGGGTTCAACTCCCAACCTGGGGTCTTTCTGCATGGAGTTAGCATGTTCTCCCTGTGCATGCATGGGTTCTCTCCGGGTTCTCTAACTTCCTACCACAGTCCATAAACATTTCTGTCAGGCTGACTGTTTTCTCTAAATTGTCCCTAGATGTGTGTGTGTGTGTGTGTGTGTGTGTGTGTGTGTGTGTGTGTGTGTGTGTGTGTGTGTGTGTGTGTGTCTGCTCTGTCTTCTCGATCCCCAGTGAGTCGTGGTGGATGGCTGCTTGTACTGAGCCAGGATCCTCTGGAGGATTCTTTCTGTTAAAAGGGAGTTTTCCTCTCCGCTGTTGCTAAATGCTTGCTTAGTATGAGGATTGCTGTAAAGTCACTCACACTAGTCAGTGACTTGTTGCAATTTGCTGGGTTTCTTATTTAGGAAACATTCTTCTGACTGGCTTCATGAACTGACCTGTATTGGAATGTTTACCATGTGAAGTGCCTTGAGACGACTCTTGTCATGATTTGGCGCTTTATAAAAAAAGTTGAATTGAATTCAATCATGCAGTTGTATGTACACTGAACAAAAATATCAACGCAACACTTTTGTTTATGCTCCCATTTTTCATGAGATGGACTTAAAGATCTAAAATTCATTCCAGATACACAATATTACCATTTCTCTCAAACATTGTTCACAAATCAGTCTAAATGTGTGATAATGAGCACTTCTGCTTTGCTGAGATAATCCATCCCACCTCACAGGTGTGCCACATCAAGATGCTGATCTGACATCATGAGTAGCGCACAGGCGTGCCTTATAGCGCCCACAATAAAAGACCACCCTGGATTGTGCAGTTTTGTCTCACAGCAAAATGCCACATATGCAACAAGCATTGAGGGAGCGTACAATTGGCATGCTGTAAGCAGGAATGTCAACCAGATCTGTTTCTCGTGCATTGAATGTTCATTTCTCCAACCTAAGCCGTCTCCAAAGGCGTTTCAGAGAATATGGCAGTACATTCAACCGGCCTCACAACCGCAGACACGTGTAACCACACCAGCCCAGGACCTCCACATCCAGCAGGTTCACCTCCAAGATCATCTGAGACCAGCCACTCAGACAGCTGCTGAAACAATTGGTTTGCATAACCAAACAATTTCTGCACAAACAGTCAGAAACCGTCTCAGGGAAGCTCAACTGCATGCTCGTCATCCTCATCGGGGTCTTGACCTGACTCCAGCTCGTCGCCGTAACAGACTTGAGTGGGCAAATGCTCACATTCGATGGTGTCTGGCACGTTGGAGAGTTTATATGCTTTTATATTTTTGTTCAGTGTATTTTTGCGTGTCCCCTTTTTTTCTCTTTCTGCAGGTCTAGAAGCAGATTCTTTTAAATCTTTTGTCTTTTATTTTTATGATCTTTATGACACAATGACATTTTCAAATGTAGTGCAGATATTTAACTTGAAGAGGATGCTACACCGAGTTTATTGCAGCGTATTTATATTTTAAATAAGATGCACAAAATGTCAAAATAATGGCTACATGTGTCTACAGCACTATTAGATGCTGTTTATAAAGTTTATCAGCTAAAAAGCCTATTTGGCTTCAAGGATTTCCTTTATATTTTTGGAAATTAAAAAAAATCTACTTTTTTGTTGAAATTAAAGAGTAAAGAAACATTTGATGAACCCATTTTTCTGAATACATCTGGTTAAAAGTAAATTGGTGGCTTACATTTAATGTTTCACAGAAAAAAAAGTCCAAAACTGTTTGCTTTTGTTAATCATTTTTATTGCTGTAGATATTTTTTTCACAGTTGAAAAAAATATAGAGATCACCCACAGACTTTTCACCATAGTTAGTAAAAGGGCCCCAATAACAAGTGACTAAAACTTGCTAAAGTGACAGAAAAAGGAACAAAAATCTGCATAAAATCCCATTTTTCATTTCTTTCAGGTCATTTTCAGCCGTGGATTCAGTCAATTGGAATTCGACATGGACATCTGAAGCGAACCTTGTAGTCCCTGCATTTTTTACCAAATGGCTGATCTGCATTGAGGCAAATGAAGCCTAGATAGGTATTGTAGCTGAAAGATAAGAGAGTACTCAGTTAGTTCATATTATAGTTTTAAAACAATCAAAATGTTTGTTATGATGTAAAAGGAAGTTTTAAAATGAGATTTCTTTTGATTATTTGATACAATAATAAACTAAAAACAAAGTCAAGGACTTTTGATTTTCTAACCTAAAAACTAATATTATGGAAATTCAAAGGAGACTCACGCATTGAAGTACTGCCCTGTGCTTTCAGCTGGGATGTTTCCGATGACAGTGACGGCCTGAATTTCAAAAGGTCTGCGACAAATCTCTCCAGGGTATTCCTTCCGCAGGTTCCTCAGATCCTCCAGGTCACCTTTTCCACCTGGATTGTCCCGATCGTACCAACTGGTCCAGCACAGTCTCTCAATGACGGTACCCTGTGTCGGTGGAACTTAAGGAGCAAAGGACATTTATTATAAAAACACGTCTTAAATATGCGACTAATATTTATTTGCATGTTAAAGTTAAATTTTCTTACTTCCGATACTTGGTTTCATACAGGCTAGAAAAAACAAAACAATAATACCAGTTAGTGGTTATATTTGTTTGTGAACGATTGTAATATTTAGAAAACTGTCTGAACTCACCAAGCAGCAAAACTGCAAGAACAGTTAGACTCATCTGTAAAAAAAGACATAGTTGGTTAAAAAGTAACATTTTTAAAGTCAAGTTGTGCGATGTCCAAAGTTCTCTTGACTGTCTTTTCCTTTGATCTAAAACACAACAAATAACATCTTACCAGCTTGGTCATGACTGCAGAAATCAGATGTCTGTTTTCACAGCTGCAAAACAAAATAAAGACATTTAAATGTTTTGTTTTCAAGCTTAATATTTCTTTGAATGTGAATTTTACCAACAATCAACAAAAATTCTATTTTCTTTTAGAAGTTTAAGAATGTTTTGTTTTCTTACCTGTAAAAATCAGGAGGAGCTTAGCAAGAGAACCTCTCTGTTACACAGGATGGTTGTGTGTACCTCAGCCTTTTATGCTAACACATCCCTGCCTGTGGCACCAATTCTTTAACACAAATATGTGGCTCCTGATTGAATATTTTCCATGGAGTTTGCTGCATTTTTACACATAAAAGGGAGAGAGACCAGTTCTGCAAGACAGACTCCCAAAAAGTCTGGTTTTAAATGCACATAAACAAGCTGGCTAGGCTACTCTTTCTTTGTGTTTTGACTCAAGCACATGATGCTAAGCATGCTCCAACATGACAAAAATTACTTCTGTCAAAGAAGATAGATGAAGACAAAAAGGCAAACTCACTTTAAACTTTTATATGTATTAATTTACGCTGGTGCATAAATGCATAAAGAGTAGTTTCCATGCAGCATGCAGTTATGATTATGATTAGTTAGCTTTTTATTGTTTTTTAAGTGAAAGACTCAGTAAGTTGCGTATGTGTACCTATTACATTTCATAGTAACACCCTGATCATGGCTGCAGAAATCAGATGCTGATTTTCACTGCTGCAAACAAAAATACTGACATTTTTTTCACAATAAATATATCTTTCAATGCAAATGTTGTTAAAAACTGATAAAATTGTTATTTTTTTTTCTTTTAGAAGTTTTAGGAAATGTTTATTTTTTCTCACCTACAAAATCAGGAAGCAAGAGGCCCTCTCTGTTCCATATGTAGGTTATGCATGCCTCAGCCTCTCATACTGATACGTCACCCCTTCAGGCACAAATTCTTTAACACAAAAAGCTGATCCTAATTGAATGTTCTCTTGAGTGTTTTGCTGCATTTTCACACATAAAATGGAAAAAGACCAGTTCTGCAGGACAGGCTTTTAAGGAAACATTAGTCAGATGTTAGTGGCTAATTTGAGTTTATCAAGATCTGGCGTTCTTATTCTGAAGATCATGTAGGTCTTTCACTTACATTGGTTAGATAGTTTTGTCTGGGAATGAAATCAATACAGTAAAATTATATTAGACTGTTAAAGTACATATTATGCTTTCTCTTCCAGGAGCTCATCACTCGTGGGAGGGGCCACAGGGGTGAGGTCAGACTCACCTCGACCTAAAGCTCTATTTCCAGAGCTTGTTACAAATTAAAAACTAAAGGTCTTTCTGTGTATTTTCTGCATTTATCAGAGTTCATTTAATGATTATTTGTATTTTTCCACAAAGTTCTTGTGTTTTTAACCTGAAAAACCAAAAAAAAAAAAAGACTCTATGTTCACTTTTCTTTGTAGAACTTAAAAATCCCGAATCAGGACATTAAAAGTTCTTAATCAAACTACAAATTTCAGCACTAAGATCTTTCTACTTGTCTTTGATTAACAAAATCAAAAGAAGACTTTTCTTGCATTTTGAAGACAATATTTGCTTATTTAAAATTGCTTTTAGTTAGAAGTCCTCAACTGGCCCTTGGAAGTCAAAGCACACCTAGTACAGACGGCCCCAGGAACAAACGCATGACAGAAGGACATCATTCTTTTATAAAAATGCAATAAATAAAAGAAAGATCTGCAAAACATGAAGATAAAGCAATCTTCTACGTGGTTAGTTCTAACAGGAGATTCATTCACTCATAAGGAAGGTGGACATGGACGTCTGAAGTACCACTGTAGTCCCTGCAGCGGCCAGTCATCTACAGGTATTGTAGCTGAAATATAACAGAAGATACTGAGATCTGAGGTAGTGTAGAAGATCAACTATAGGAGGTGTTGATATTTATATTTGCAACAGAAATTATACAACTTGTCAAAGAAACTAAGTATGGTTCATTTCTGTTTCTAATTTGCTACTCTTAAAATTTTTTGACTAGCTCAAAGATTTTTTGTCTTGTCCTTTCAGCTGAAAGGTGCCCGTAAACGATACCTGCCTGAATGTCCAAAAGTCTATCACAAATACTTCTTGAGTGCTTCTTTGTTAGGTTCTTCAAAGGCACCCAGTCATCGTTCCATCTGGTTCATCTTCATCAAGATGATGAGGTTTACCGTGGACCAGTTATTTTACATTGCATGTCTAAAATGTAGATTATATTAACAAATGTATTGGCTTGGATGAGGGCTGCACATTGGTGCAGTGCTTAGTGCTGTTGCCTTGCAGCAAGAAGGTCATGGGTTCAACTCCCAACCTGGGGTCTTTCTGCATGGAGTTAGCATGTTCTCCCTGTGCATGCATGGGTTCTCTCCGGGTTCTCTAACTTCCTACCACAGTCCATAAACATTTCTGTCAGGCTGACTGTTTTCTCTAAATTTTCCCTAGATGTGTGTGTGTGTGTGTGTGTCTGCTCTGTCTTCTCGATCCCCAGTGAGTCGTGGTGGATGGCTGCTTGTACTGAGCCAGGATCCTCTGGAGGTTTCTTCCTGTTAAAAGGGAGTTTTCCTCTCCGCTGTCGCTAAATGCTTGCTTAGTATGAGGATTGCTATAAAGTCACTCACACTAGTCAGTGACTTGTTGCAATTTGCTGGGTTTCTTATTTAGGAAACATTCTTCTGACTGGCTTCATGAACTGACCTGTATTGGAATGTTTACCATGTGAAGTGCCTTGAGACGACTCTTGTCATGATTTGGCGCTATATAAATAAAGTTGAATTGAATTCAATCATGCAGTTGTATGTACACTGAACAAAAATATCAACGCAACACTTTTGTTTATGCTCCCATTTTTCATGAGATGGACTTAAAGATCTAAAATTCATTCCAGATACACAATATTACCATTTCTCTCAAACATTGTTCACAAGTCAGTTTAAATGTGTGATAATGAGCATTTTTGCTTTGCTGAGATAATCCATCCCACCTCACAGGTGTGCCACATCAAGATGCTGATCTGACATCATGAGTAGCGCACAGGCGTGCCTTATAGTGCCCACAATAAAAGACCACCCTGGATTGTGCAGTTTTGTCTCACAGCAAAATGCCACATATGCAACAAGCATTGAGGGAGCGTACAATTGGCATGCTGACAGCAGGAATGTCAACCAGCTCTGTTGCTCGTCCATTGAATGTTCATTTCTCCAACCTAAGCCGTCTCCAAAGGCGTTTCAGAGAATATGGCAGTACATCCAACCGGCCTCACAACCGCAGACACGTGTAACCACACCAGCCCAGGACCTCCACATCCAGCAGGTTCACCTCCAAGATCATCTGAGACCAGCCACTCAGACAGCTGCTGAAACAATTGGTTTGCATAACCAAACAATTTCTGCACAAACAGTCAGAAACCGTCTCAGGGAAGCTCAACTGCATGCTTGTCATCTTCATCGGGGTCTTGACCTGACTCCAGCTCGTCGCCGTAACAGACTTGAGTGGGCAAATGCTCACATTCGATGGTGTCTGGCACGTTGGAGAGTTTATATGCGTTTATATTTTTGTTCAGTGTATTTTTGCGTGTCCCCTTTTTTTCTCTTTCTGCAGGTCTAGAAGCAGATTCTTTTAAATCTTTTGTCTTTTATTTTTATGATCTTTATGACACAATGACATTTTCAAATGTAGTGCAGATATTTAACTTGAAGAGGATGCTACACCGAGTTTATTGCAGCGTATTTATATTTTAAATAAGATGCACAAAATGTCAAAATAATGGCTACATGTGTCTACAGCACTATTAGATGCTGTTTATAAAGTTTATCAGCTAAAAAGCCTATTTGGCTTCAAGGATTTCCTTTATATTTTTGGAAATTAAAAAAAATCTACTTTTTTGTTGAAATTAAAGAGTAAAGAAACATTTGATGAACCCATTTTTCTGAATACATCTGGTTAAAAGTAAATTGGTGGCTTACATTTAATGTTTCACAGAAAAAAAAAGTCCAAAACTGTTTGCTTTTGTTAATCATTTTTATTGCTGTAGATATTTTTTTCACAGTTGAAAAAAATATAGAGATCACCCACAGACTTTTCACCATAGTTAGTAAAAGGGCCCCAGTAACAAGTGACTAAAACTTGCTAAAGTGACAGAAAAAGGAACAAAAAATCTGCATAAAATCCCATTTTTCATTTCTTTCAGGTCATTTTCAGCCGTGGATTCAGTCAATTGGAAATCGACATGGACATCTGAAGCGAACCTTGTAGTCCCTGCATTTTTTACCAAATGGCTGATCTGCATTGAGGCAAATGAAGCCTAGATAGGTATTGTAGCTGAAAGATAAGAGAGTACTCAGTTAGTTCATATTATAGTTTTAAAGCAATCAAAATGTTTGTTATGATGTAAAAGGAAGTTTTAAAATGAGATTTCTTTTGATTATTTGATACAATAATAAACTAAAAACAAAGTCAAGGACTTTTGATTTTCTAACCTATAAACTAATATTATGGAAATTCAAAGGAGACTCACGCATTGAAGTACTGCCCTGTGCTTTCAGCTGGGATGTTTCCGATGACAGTGACGGCCTGAATTTCAAAAGGTCTGCGACAAATCTCTCCAGGGTATTCCTTCCGCAGGTTCCTCAGATCCTCCAGGTCACCTTTTCCACCTGGATTGTCCCGATCGTACCAACTGGTCCAGCACAGTCTCTCAATGACGGTACCCTGTGTCGGTGGAACTTAAGGAGCAAAGGACATTTATTATAAAAACACGTCTTAAATATGCGACTAATATTTATTTGCATGTTAAAGTTAAATTTTCTTACTTCCGATACTTGGTTTCATACAGGCTAGAAAAAACAAAACAATAATACCAGTTAGTGGTTTTATTTGTTTGTGAACGATTGTAATATTTAGAAAACTGTCTGAACTCACCAAGCAGAAAAACTGCAAGAACAGTGAGACTCATCTGTAAAAAAAGACATAGTTGGTTAAAAAGTAATATTTTTAAAGTGAAGTTGTGCGATGTCCAAAGTTCTCTTGACTGTCTTTTCCTTTGATCTAAAACACAACAAATAACATCTTACCAGCTTGGTCATGACTGCAGAAATCAGATGTCTGTTTTCACAGCTGCAAAACAAAATAAAGACATTTAAATGTTTTGTTTTCAAGCTTAATATTTCTTTGAATGTGAATTTTACCAACAATCAATAAAAATTCTATTTTCTTTTAGAAGTTTAAGAATGTTTTGTTTTCTTACCTGTAAAAATCAGGAGGAGCTTAGCAAGAGAACCTCTCTGTTACACAGGATGGTTGTGTGTACCTCAGCCTTTTATGCTAACACATCCCTGCCTGTGGCACCAATTCTTTAACACAAATATGTGGCTCCTGATTGAATATTTTCCATGGAGTTTGCTGCATTTTTACACATAAAAGGGAGAGAGACCAGTTCTGCAAGACAGACTCCCAAAAAGTCTGGTTTTAAATGCACATAAACAAGCTGGCTAGGCTACTCTTTCTTTGTGTTTTGACTCAAGCACATGATGCTAAGCATGCACCAGCATGACAAAAATTACTTCTGTCAAAGAAGATAGATGAAGACAAAAAGGCAAACGCACTTTAAACTTTTATATGTATTAATTTACGCTGGTGCATAAATGCATAACGAGTAGTTTCCATGCAGCATGCAGTTATGATTATGATTAGTTAGCTTTTTATTGTTTTTTAAGTGAAAGACTCAGTAAGTTGCGTATGTGTACCTATTACTTTTCATAGTAACACCCTGATCATGGCTGCAGAAATCAGATGCTGATTTTCACTGCTGCAAACAAAAATACTGACATTTTTTTCACAATAAATATATCTTTCAATGCAAATGTTGTTAAAAACTGATGAAATTGTTTTTTTTTTCTTTTAGAAGTTTTAGGAAATTTTTATTTTTTCTCACCTACAAAACCAGGAAGCAAGAGGCCCTCTCTGTTCCATATGTAGGTTATGCATGCCTCAGCCTCTCATACTGATACGTCACCCCTTCAGGCACAAATTCTTTAACACAAAAAGCTGATCCTAATTGAATGTTCTCTTGAGTGTTTTGCTGCATTTTCACACATAAAATGGAAAAAGACCAGTTCTGCAGGACAGGCTTTTAAGGAAACATTAGTCAGATGTTAGTGGCTAATTTTAGTTTATCAAGATCTGGCGTTCTTATTCTGAAGATCATGTAGGTCTTTCACTTACATTGGTTAGATAGTTTTGTCTGGGAATGAAATCAATACAGTAAAATTATATTAGACTGTTAAAGTACATATTATGCTTTCTCTTCCAGGAGCTCATCACTCGTGGGAGGGGCCACAGGGGTGAGGTCAGACTCACCTCGACCTAAAGCTCTATTTCCAGAGCTTGTTACAAATTAAAAACAAAAGGTCTTTCTGTGTATTTTCTGCATTTATCAGAGTTCATTTAATGATTATTTGTATTTTTCCACAAAGTTCTTGTGTTTTTAACCTGAAAAACCAAAAAAAAAAAGACTCTATGTTCACTTTTCTTTGTAGAACCTAAAAATCCCGAATCAGGACATTAAAAGTTCTTAATCAAACTACAAATTTCAGCACTAAGATCTTTCTACTTGTCTTTGATTAACAAAATCAAAAGAAGACTTTTCTTGCATTTTGAAGACAATATTTGCTTATTTAAAATTGCTTTTAGTTAGAAGTCCTCAACTGGCCCTTGGAAGTCAAAGCACACCTAGTACAGACGGCCCCAGGAACAAACGCATGACAGAAGGACATCATTCTTTTATAAAAATGCAATAAATAAAAGAAAGATCTGCAAAACATGAAGATAAAGCAATCTTCTACGTGGTTAGTTCTAACAGGAGATTCATTCACTCATAAGGAAGGTGGACATGGACGTCTGAAGTACCACTGTAGTCCCTGCAGCGGCCAGTCATCTACAGGTATTGTAGCTGAAATATAACAGAAGATACTGAGATCTGAGGTAGTGTAGAAGATCAATTATAGGAGGTGTTGATATTTATATTTGCAACAGAAATTATACAACTTGTCAAAGAAACTAAGTATGGTTCATTTCTGTTTCTAATTTGCTACTCTTAAATTTTTTTGACTAGCTCAAAGATTTTTTGTCTTGTCCTTTCAGCTGAAAGGTGCCCGTAAACGATACCTGCCTGAATGTCCAAAAGTCTATCACAAATACTTCTTGAGTGCTTCTTTGTTAGGTTCTTCAAAGTCACCCAGTCATCGTTCCATCTGGTTCAGCTTCATCAAGATGATGAGGTTTACCGTGGACCAGTTATTTTACATTGCATGTCTAAAATGTAGATTATATTAACAAATGTATTGGCTTGGATGAGGGCTGCACATTGGTGCAGTGCTTAGTGCTGTTGCCTTGCAGCAAGAAGGTCCTGGGTTCAACTCCCAACCTGGGGTCTTTCTGCATGGAGTTAGCATGTTCTCCCTGTGCATGCATGGGTTCTCTCCGGGTTCTCTAACTTCCTACCACAGTCCATAAACATTTCTGTCAGGCTGACTGTTTTCTCTAAATTGTCCCTAGATGTGTGTGTGTGTGTGTGTGTGTCTGCTCTGTCTTCTCGATCCCCAGTGAGTCGTGGTGGATGGCTGCTTGTACTGAGCCAGGATCCTCTGGAGGTTTCTTCCTGTTAAAAGGGAGTTTTCCTCTCCGCTGTCGCTAAATGCTTGCTTAGTATGAGGATTGCTATAAAGTCACTCACACTAGTCAGTGACTTGTTGCAATTTGCTGGGTTTCTTATTTAGGAAACATTCTTCTGACTGGCTTCATGAACTGACCTGTATTGGAATGTTTACCATGTGAAGTGCCTTGAGACGACTCTTGTCATGATTTGGCGCTATATAAATAAAGTTGAATTGAATTCAATCATGCAGTTGTATGTACACTGAACAAAAATATCAACGCAACACTTTTGTTTATGCTCCCATTTTTCATGAGATGGACTTAAAGATCTAAAATTCATTCCAGATACACAATATTACCATTTCTCTCAAACATTGTTCACAAGTCAGTCTAAATGTGTGATAATGAGCATTTTTGCTTTGCTGAGATAATCCATCCCACCTCACAGGTGTGCCACATCAAGATGCTGATCTGACATCATGAGTAGCGCACAGGCGTGCCTTATAGTGCCCACAATAAAAGACCACCCTGGATTGTGCAGTTTTGTCTCACAGCAAAATGCCACATATGCAACAAGCATTGAGGGAGCGTACAATTGGCATGCTGACAGCAGGAATGTCAACCAGCTCTGTTGCTCGTCCATTGAATGTTCATTTCTCCAACCTAAGCCGTCTCCAAAGGCGTTTCAGAGAATATGGCAGTACATCCAACCGGCCTCACAACCGCAGACACGTGTAACCACACCAGCCCAGGACCTCCACATCCAGCAGGTTCACCTCCAAGATCATCTGAGACCAGCCACTCAGACAGCTGCTGAAACAATTGGTTTGCATAACCAAACAATTTCTGCACAAACAGTCAGAAACCGTCTCAGGGAAGCTCAACTGCATGCTTGTCATCTTCATCGGGGTCTTGACCTGACTCCAGCTCGTCGCCGTAACAGACTTGAGTGGGCAAATGCTCACATTCGATGGTGTCTGGCACGTTGGAGAGTTTATATGCGTTTATATTTTTGTTCAGTGTATTTTTGCGTGTCCCCTTTTTTTCTCTTTCTGCAGGTCTAGAAGCAGATTCTTTTAAATCTTTTGTCTTTTATTTTTATGATCTTTATGACACAATGACATTTTCAAATGTAGTGCAGATATTTAACTTGAAGAGGATGCTACACCGAGTTTATTGCAGCGTATTTATATTTTAAATAAGATGCACAAAATGTCAAAATAATGGCTACATGTGTCTACAGCACTATTAGATGCTGTTTATAAAGTTTATCAGCTAAAAAGCCTATTTGGCTTCAAGGATTTCCTTTATATTTTTGGAAATTAAAAAAAATCTACTTTTTTGTTGAAATTAAAGAGTAAAGAAACATTTGATGAACCCATTTTTCTGAATACATCTGGTTAAAAGTAAATTGGTGGCTTACATTTAATGTTTCACAGAAAAAAAAGTCCAAAACTGTTTGCTTTTGTTAATCATTTTTATTGCTGTAGATATTTTTTTCACAGTTGAAAAAAATATAGAGATCACCCACAGACTTTTCACCATAGTTAGTAAAAGGGCCCCAGTAACAAGTGACTAAAACTTGCTAAAGTGACAGAAAAAGGAACAAAAAATCTGCATAAAATCCCATTTTTCATTTCTTTCAGGTCATTTTCAGCCGTGGATTCAGTCAATTGGAAATCGACATGGACATCTGAAGCGAACCTTGTAGTCCCTGCATTTTTTACCAAATGGCTGATCTGCATTGAGGCAAATGAAGCCTAGATAGGTATTGTAGCTGAAAGATAAGAGAGTACTCAGTTAGTTCATATTATAGTTTTAAAGCAATCAAAATGTTTGTTATGATGTAAAAGGAAGTTTTAAAATGAGATTTCTTTTGATTATTTGATACAATAATAAACTAAAAACAAAGTCAAGGACTTTTGATTTTCTAACCTATAAACTAATATTATGGAAATTCAAAGGAGACTCACGCATTGAAGTACTGCCCTGTGCTTTCAGCTGGGATGTTTCCGATGACAGTGACGGCCTGAATTTCAAAAGGTCTGCGACAAATCTCTCCAGGGTATTCCTTCCGCAGGTTCCTCAGATCCTCCAGGTCACCTTTTCCACCTGGATTGTCCCGATCGTACCAACTGGTCCAGCACAGTCTCTCAATGACGGTACCCTGTGTCGGTGGAACTTAAGGAGCAAAGGACATTTATTATAAAAACACGTCTTAAATATGCGACTAATATTTATTTGCATGTTAAAGTTAAATTTTCTTACTTCCGATACTCGGTTTCATACAGGCTAGAAAAAACAAAACAATAATACCAGTTAGTGGTTTTATTTGTTTGTGAACGATTGTAATATTTAGAAAACTGTCTGAACTCACCAAGCAGCAAAACTGCAAGAACAGTGAGACTCATCTGTAAAAAAAGACATAGTTGGTTAAAAAGTAATATTTTTAAAGTGAAGTTGTGCGATGTCCAAAGTTCTCTTGACTGTCTTTTCCTTTGATCTAAAACACAACAAATAACATCTTACCAGCTTGGTCATGACTGCAGAAATCAGATGTCTGTTTTCACAGCTGCAAAACAAAATAAAGACATTTAAATGTTTTGTTTTCAAGCTTAATATTTCTTTGAATGTGAATTTTACCAACAATCAATAAAAATTCTATTTTCTTTTAGAAGTTTAAGAATGTTTTGTTTTCTTACCTGTAAAAATCAGGAGGAGCTTAGCAAGAGAACCTCTCTGTTACACAGGATGGTTGTGTGTACCTCAGCCTTTTATGCTAACACATCCCTGCCTGTGGCACCAATTCTTTAACACAAATATGTGGCTCCTGATTGAATATTTTCCATGGAGTTTGCTGCATTTTTACACATAAAAGGGAGAGAGACCAGTTCTGCAAGACAGACTCCCAAAAAGTCTGGTTTTAAATGCACATAAACAAGCTGGCTAGGCTACTCTTTCTTTGTGTTTTGACTCAAGCACATGATGCTAAGCATGCACCAGCATGACAAAAATTACTTCTGTCAAAGAAGATAGATGAAGACAAAAATGCAAACGCACTTTAAACTTTTATATGTATTAATTTACGCTGGTGCATAAATGCATAACGAGTAGTTTCCATGCAGCATGCAGTTATGATTATGATTAGTTAGCTTTTTATTGTTTTTTAAGTGAAAGACTCAGTAAGTTGCGTATGTGTACCTATTACTTTTCATAGTAACACCCTGATCATGGCTGCAGAAATCAGATGCTGATTTTCACTGCTGCAAACAAAAATACTGACATTTTTTTCACAATAAATATATCTTTCAATGCAAATGTTGTTAAAAACTGATGAAATTGTTTTTTTTTTCTTTTAGAAGTTTTAGGAAATTTTTATTTTTTCTCACCTACAAAACCAGGAAGCAAGAGGCCCTCTCTGTTCCATATGTAGGTTATGCATGCCTCAGCCTCTCATACTGATACGTCACCCCTTCAGGCACAAATTCTTTAACACAAAAAGCTGATCCTAATTGAATGTTCTCTTGAGTGTTTTGCTGCATTTTCACACATAAAATGGAAAAAGACCAGTTCTGCAGGACAGGCTTTTAAGGAAACATTAGTCAGATGTTAGTGGCTAATTTTAGTTTATCAAGATCTGGCGTTCTTATTCTGAAGATCATGTAGGTCTTTCACTTACATTGGTTAGATAGTTTTGTCTGGGAATGAAATCAATACAGTAAAATTATATTAGACTGTTAAAGTACATATTATGCTTTCTCTTCCAGGAGCTCATCACTCGTGGGAGGGGCCACAGGGGTGAGGTCAGACTCACCTCGACCTAAAGCTCTATTTCCAGACTTGTTACAAATTAAAAACAAAAGGTCTTTCTGTGTATTTTCTGCATTTATCAGAGTTCATTTAATGATTATTTGTATTTTTCCACAAAGTTCTTGTGTTTTTAACCTGAAAAACCAAAAAAAAAGACTCTATGTTCACTTTTCTTTGTAGAACTTAAAAATCCCGATTCAGGACATTAAAAGTTCTTAATCAAACTACAAATTTCAGCACTAAGATCTTTCTACTTGTCTTTGATTAACAAAATCAAAAGAAGACTTTTCTTGCATTTTGAAGACAATATTTGCTTATTTAAAATTGCTTTTAGTTAGAAGTCCTCAACTGGCCCTTGGAAGTCAAAGCACACCTAGTACAGACGGCCCCAGGAACAAACGCATGACAGAAGGACATCATTCTTTTATAAAAATGCAATAAATAAAAGAAAGATCTGCAAAACATGAAGATAAAGCAATCTTCTACGTGGTTAGTTCTAACAGGAGATTCATTCACTCATAAGGAAGGTGGACATGGACGTCTGAAGTACCACTGTAGTCCCTGCAGCGGCCAGTCATCTACAGGTATTGTAGCTGAAATATAACAGAAGATACTGAGATCTGAGGTAGTGTAGAAGATCAATTATAGGAGGTGTTGATATTTATATTTGCAACAGAAATTATACAACTTGTCAAAGAAACTGTGTATGGTTCATTTCTGTTTCTAATTTGCTACTCTTAAAATTTTTTGACTAGCTCAAAGATTTTTTGTCTTGTCCTTTCAGCTGAAAGGTGCCCGTAAACGATACCTGCCTGAATGTCCAAAAGTCTATCACAAATACTTCTTGAGTGCTTCTTTGTTAGGTTCTTCAAAGGCACCCAGTCATCGTTCCATCTGGTTCAGCTTCATCAAGATGATGAGGTTTACCGTGGACCAGTTATTTTACATTGCATGTCTAAAATGTAGATTATATTAACAAATGTATTGGCTTGGATGAGGGCTGCACATTGGTGCAGTGCTTAGTGCTGTTGCCTTGCAGCAAGAAGGTCATGGGTTCAACTCCCAACCTGGGGTCTTTCTGCATGGAGTTAGCATGTTCTCCCTGTGCATGCATGGGTTCTCTCCGGGTTCTCTAACTTCCTACCACAGTCCATAAACATTTCTGTCAGGCTGACTGTTTTCTCTAAATTGTCCCTAGATGTGTGTGTGTGTGTGTGTGTGTGTGTGTGTGTGTGTGTGTGTGTGTGTGTGTGTGTGTGTGTGTGTGTGTATGTGTCTGCTCTGTCTTCTCGATCCCCAGTGAGTCGTGGTGGATGGCTGCTTGTACTGAGCCAGGATCCTCTGGAGGTTTCTTCCTGTTAAAAGGGAGTTTTCCTCTCCGCTGTCGCTAAATGCTTGCTTAGTATGAGGATTGCTGTAAAGTCACTCACACTAGTCAGTGACTTGTTGCAATTTGCTGGGTTTTTTATTTAGGAAACATTCTTCTGACTGGCTTCATGAACTGACCTGTATTGGAATGTTTACCATGTGAAGTGCCTTGAGACGACTCTTGTCATGATTTGGCGCTATATAAATAAAGTTGAATTGAATTCAATCATGCAGTTGTATGTACACTGAACAAAAATATCAACGCAACACTTTTGTTTATGCTCCCATTTTTCATGAGATGGACTTAAAGATCTAAAATTCATTCCAGATACACAATATTACCATTTCTCTCAAACATTGTTCACAAGTCAGTTTAAATGTGTGATAATGAGCATTTTTGCTTTGCTGAGATAATCCATCCCACCTCACAGGTGTGCCACATCAAGATGCTGATCTGACATCATGAGTAGCGCACAGGCGTGCCTTATAGTGCCCACAATAAAAGACCACCCTGGATTGTGCAGTTTTGTCTCACAGCAAAATGCCACATATGCAACAAGCATTGAGGGAGCGTACAATTGGCATGCTGACAGCAGGAATGTCAACCAGCTCTGTTGCTCGTCCATTGAATGTTCATTTCTCCAACCTAAGCCGTCTCCAAAGGCGTTTCAGAGAATATGGCAGTACATCCAACCGGCCTCACAACCGCAGACACGTGTAACCACACCAGCCCAGGACCTCCACATCCAGCAGGTTCACCTCCAAGATCATCTGAGACCAGCCACTCAGACAGCTGCTGAAACAATTGGTTTGCATAACCAAACAATTTCTGCACAAACAGTCAGAAACCGTCTCAGGGAAGCTCAACTGCATGCTTGTCATCTTCATCGGGGTCTTGACCTGACTCCAGCTCGTCGCCGTAACAGACTTGAGTGGGCAAATGCTCACATTCGATGGTGTCTGGCACGTTGGAGAGTTTATATGCGTTTATATTTTTGTTCAGTGTATTTTTGCGTGTCCCCTTTTTTTCTCTTTCTGCAGGTCTAGAAGCAGATTCTTTTAAATCTTTTGTCTTTTATTTTTATGATCTTTATGACACAATGACATTTTCAAATGTAGTGCAGATATTTAACTTGAAGAGGATGCTACACCGAGTTTATTGCAGCGTATTTATATTTTAAATAAGATGCACAAAATGTCAAAATAATGGCTACATGTGTCTACAGCACTATTAGATGCTGTTTATAAAGTTTATCAGCTAAAAAGCTTTTTTGGCTTCAAGGATTTCCTTTATATTTTTGGAAATTAAAAAAAATCTACTTTTTTGTTGAAATTAAAAAGTAAAGCAACATTTGATGAACCCATTTTTCTGAATACATCTGGTTAAAAGTAAATTGGTGGCTTACATTTAATGTTTCACAGAAAAAAAGCCCAAAACTGTTTGCTTTTGTTAATCATTTTTATTGCTGTAGATATTTTTTTCACAGTTGAAAAAAATATAGAGATCACCCACAGACTTTTCACCATAGTTAGTAAAAGGGCCCCAATAACAAGTGACTAAAACTTGCTAAAGTGACAGAAAAAGGAACAAAAATCTGCATAAAATCCCATTTTTCATTTCTTTCAGGTCATTTTCAGCCGTGGATTCAGTCAATTGGAATTCGACATGGACATCTGAAGCGAACCTTGTAGTCCCTGCATTTTTTACCAAATGGCTGATCTGCATTGAGGCAAATGAAGCCTAGATAGGTATTGTAGCTGAAAGATAAGAGAGTACTCAGTTAGTTCATATTATAGTTTTAAAACAATCAAAATGTTTGTTATGATGTAAAAGGAAGTTTTAAAATGAGATTTTTTTGATTATTTGATACAATAATAAACTACAAAGAAAGTCACGGACTTTTGATTTTCTAACCTATAAACTAATATTATGGAAATTCAAAGGAGACTCACGCATTGAAGTACTGCCCTGTGCTTTCAGCTGGGATGTGTCCGATGACAGTGACAGCCTGAATTTCAAAAGGTCTGCGACAAATCTCTCCAGGGTATTCCTTCCGCAGGTTCCTCAGATCCTCCAGGTCACCTTTTCCACCTGGATTGTCCCGATCGTACCAACTGGTCCAGCACAGTCTCTCAATGATGGGACCCTGTGACGGTGGAACTTCAGGAGCAAAGGACATTTATTATAAAAACACGTCTTAAATATGCGACTAATATTTACTTGTATGTTAAAGTTAAATTTTCTTACTTCCGATACTCGGTTTCATACAGGCTAGACAAAACAAAACAATAATACCAGTTAGTGGTTTTATTTGTTTGTGAACGATTGTAATATTTAGAAAACTGTATGAACTCACCAAGCAGCAAAACTGCAAGAACAGTGAGACTCATCTGTAAAAAAAGACATAGTTGGTTAAAAAGTAACATTTTTAAAGTGAAGTTGTGCGATGTCCAAAGTTCTCTTGACTGTCTTTTCCTTTGATCTAAAACACAACAAATAACATCTTACCAGCTTGGTCATGACTGCAGAAATCAGATGTCTGTTTTCACAGCTGCAAAACAAAATAAGACAATTCAATGTTTTGTTTTCAAGCTTAATATTTCTTTGAATGTGAATTTTACCAACAATCAACAAAAATTCTATTTTCTTTTAGAAGTTTAAGAATGTTTTGTTTTCTTACCTGTAAAAACCAGGAGGAACTTAGCAAGAGAACCTCTCTGTTACACAGGATGGTTGTGTGTACCGCAGCCTTTTTATGCCAACACATCCCTGCCTGTGGCACCAATTCTTTAACACAAATATGTGGCTCCTGATTGAATATTTTCCATGGAGTTTGCTGCATTTTTACACATAAAAGGGAGAGAGACCAGTTCTGCAGGACAGACTCCCAAAAAGTCTGGTTTTAAATGCACATAAACAAGCTAGCTTGGCTACTCTTTCTTTATGTTTTGACTCAAGCACATGATGCTAAGCATGCACCAACATCAGAAGTCACATCCTGAGTGGCGGCCAACTTCAGGATGGGATTCAAGTTCTTGTGTGAGCCTTGAGCGCAGCTTTGTTATATTTATACTCGTTACAGAGAAAACTTGCTCACAAAGATAAGTTTATTTTCACTCTACATTGTAAAGAATGAAAATAAAGTTTTCACAACCATCTCGCGGGCCAGATTTAACCCGCTTGTGGGCCGGATGCGGCCCGCATATTTGACACCCCTGAGTTAAAGACTCAGCAGCTGATCTATAATAGCAGTAAGTTGCGTATGTGTACCTATTACTTTTCATAGCAACACCCTGATCATGGCTGCAGAAATCAGATGCTGGTTTTCACTGCTGCAAACAAAAATACAGATTTTTTTTCACAATAAAATATCTTTCAATGCAAATTTTGTTAAAAACTGATTAAAATCTTTTTTTTCTTTTACAAGTTTTACAAATGTTTATTTTTTCTTACCTGCAAAACCAGGAAGCAAGAGGCCCTCTCTGTTCCATATGTTAATTATGCACGCCTCAGCCTCTCATACTGATACGTCACCCCTTCAGGCACAAATTCTTTAACACAAAAAGCTGATCCTAACTGAAAGTTCTCTGAGTGTTTTGCTGCATTTTCACACATAAAATGTAAGAAGACCAGTTCTGAAGGACAGGCTTTTAAGGAAACATTAGTCAGTTAGTGGCTGATTTAAGTTTATCAAGATCTGGCATTCTTATTCTGAATATCATGTAGGTCTTTCATTTACATTGGTTAGATAGTTTAGTCCGGTCATGAAATCATCCATCCATCCATCTTCTGAACCCGCTTTGTCCACGAGGGGTCGCGTGCAGTCAACAGGCAAGTAGGTGGGGTACACCATGGATAGAGAGCCAATCCATCGCAGGGCAACACAGAGACACACAGGACAAACAACCATGCACACACACACTCACACCTAAGGACAATTTGGACAGACCAATCAACCTAACAGTCATGTTTTTGGACTGTGGGAGGAAGCCGGAGTACCCGGAGAGAACCCACGCATGCACAGGGAGAACACGCAAACTCCATGCAGAAAGAGCCCAGGCCGGGAATCGAACCCAGGACCTTCTCGCTGCAAGGCAACAGCCCTAACCACTGCGTCACTGCGCAGCCATGGCATGAAATCAATACAGTAAAATTATATTAAACTATTAAAGTACATATTATGTTTTCTCTTCCAGGAGCTCATCACTCATGGGAGGGGCCACAGGGGTGAGGTCAGACTCACCTCGACCTAAAGCTCTATTTCCAGAGCTTGTAACAAATGAAAAGCAAAATGTCTTTCTTTGTATTTTCTGCGTTTATCAGAACTCATTTAATGAATTTGCATTTTTCCACAAAGTTCATGTATTTTTAACCTGACAAACCAAAAAAAAAAAAAAAGACTGTTCATGTTTCTTTGTTGAACTTAAAATCCTGAATCAGGACATTAAAAGTTCTTAATCAAACTACAAATATCGGCACTTAGATCTTTCTACTTGTCTTTGATTAAAAAAAATCAAAAGAAGACTTTTCTTGCATTTTGAAGACAATATTTGCTTATTTAAAATTGCTTTTAGTTAAACGTCCTCGACTGGCCCTTTGAAGTCAAAGCACACCTAGTACAGACGGCCCCAGGAACAAACGCATGACAGAAGGACATCATTCTTTTATAAAAACGCAATAAATAAAAGAAAGATCTGCAAACAATAAGATAAAGCAATCTTCTCCGTGGTTAGTTCTAACAGGAGACTCATTCACTCATAAGGAAGGTGGACATGGACGTCTGAAGTACCACTGTAGTCCCTGCAGTGGCCAGTTATCTACAGGTATTGTAGCTGAAATATAACAGAATATACTGTGATCTGAGGTACTGTAGAAAATCAATTATAGGAGGTTTTGATATTTATATTTGTAACAGAAATTATACAACTTGTCAAAGAAACTAAGTATGGTTAATTTCTGTTTCCAATCTGTTACTTGTTGGGTAAAAACAGTATTGGATACAAGCGGTATGGAAATAATTTAGTCTGGGCACCATCTAGTGTTTTTAAATTAAACGAAGGTTCATTTGATCATACTTTGTTAGTACTCTGTAGCTCCGGCAGGGAGGTTCGACCTTGCTTTGCAGGTCTGCAGGTCCTGTTATCAGAAAGACTTCTGTTATACCAAGCACCTGGGAATGTTTTTCTCCCTGGGTGAGAGTCTGTGAAGGGAGTGGGTGTGTTTATCTTTTATTGTGTATGTGCTCTGTATTTTCAATAAAACCTTTCTGCAGACTTTTGCCAGTCGAGAGACCGGACAGACAGCTGGTGTGTATCTTCTTTCTCTCCGATTTTGCAAAGTCTGATGGTTGATTATTGGTGATTGGTATTGATAATCTATAACCTGATAACTTTAACCCCCTTGTGTGTTGGACTTTCTTTGAGGTAATCCTGGATGGAATAATAAAATTACCCAACATTTTGGTGCCGTAAGACCCGCTGTGCACGCCGGAAGCTGGGTGATGCTCCACCGGCCGGCTGAATAGCTCTGCAGACGACCTTCAGCCTACGGCTCCACGCGCCGGACTTCAGGTTGAGTCCACCACGCAGGGGGGAGTCAGTGAGTACCTCTTTTTTGCAGCCTTGCATATAAAAAGGTGGTTGACTTGACAGTGTGTTCAGGGCTGGACTGGGACAAAAATTCAGCCCGGGCATTTTGACTGGAGACCGGCCCACCACCAGTTTTTTTTTAGAAAAGACATTACGCCTTACGCTTTTTCTGACACACACCAACGTTCACTTTCTTGTTGGTAATATTTATGTATCAATCTAATAAACGTAAACCTACCCCATCCTTCCTGTCCTGGTATTCTAAAAAGTACTTAGTAAAAAGGAAAAAAGACCACATAATTAAGGTAGCACCCCAAACAATCTCTAACACTTGGTAGAAACCTGACATTAAAACAGAGATAACTATTAATCAATAATTAATATTAATATAAAAAAAAGACTTTTATGGAAATTTTCATGAACTGTTTTGTTACCACACCAACTAGGAAATATTTTTACAATACATTTAAAAAAGAAAGGAGATAGAGAAAGGCGAGATAAAATAACTTAATTGACCATCTGAAGTCTTTTTAGAGATTGTACTGGTGCAGTATCTAGAAAATGTGGGGAAAATGCTGACATCATATTCAATATTTACTTCTGTAACTATTTGTTAATACCGTGAATCCTCTAATATTGGCCTGTATTCAATTAATGGGCCGGGTAACATATTTTGGCCGGTGTCGGAGTTGGCGGAGGTGAATAATGGCCGTTTTTTGTATTGTGGCCGGGTGGAATGTGGTAACAAGCAAGTACCACAGGGGGGAGTTTTTGTCACCAGTCTCACTTTTGATTTGCCAGTGATGGACCGTGAGGGTAACTTTAACCATGGCAGGTGCGGAGACGAAGAGGAGGCGAGAATTAGATATCAAGTTCAAAAAGAACGTGCTGATTATGCTGCAGAACACTCTGGGGAGCAGTAGGGGTTGCATGAACTAGTCACAAGTCGACTTCACCACTCTATAGTGACTTTTTATGCCTGTCATCGACTAGTCGCTGTCACGTGATAATGACCGGCAAGATGCAGTCCTCGGAAAAGACAGAAGCCTGCTGTCAGCAGGTGACAAGCTCCTGCGCTTCGGGAAGCAACGCGCTGTGCCAGAGTGTCGGTACTGACACCCGCCGTAAAACAGACATTTAACCAAATTGTGACGTTTACCCTCTTGAAATTTAACCTTCCCCTCACCCCCATCCTAACCTCATATTAACCAACTTGCGTATGCAAAGCTCTGATTGTTGACGTGCTCCAGACATCTGCGTCCTGAGCACGGCCACAGTAACATTATCAAATCAGGTGTCGCCACCTCAAAAACTAATTTAACATGCGATCGTTCATGTCGGCTCATTTCCTTTTATGTTTTCTGTCTTTTCTTCTTTACTTGTGCCTGATTTGTTTCGCTGCTGTGGAGCGGGGCGCATCACCTGTTTTGTCCTCGGTGACGCACCTCACCGATGTGGCCGGCAAGCACTCCGCTGTTTTTGCGGTCGGTAGATCTTTTAGAACTGCAGTTCAAAGGTAACTCATAAGGTGAATATATATGAACCCAGGTAGCAGTTTCTCTTTAGGATTGAGAGGAGATGCAGGAAGATAATAAACAGACAGGACAGAAAAATAGTCAAATAAAAACAAGTTAGTTTTTGTACCTGGTGGTTGCAACAAACAGACACCATCAGAAGTGAGGAACAGAAAATGAAATAATTATTTTAATGTTTAGAGCAGCAGGAACTCCGAGAGGCTGCAGGCGCATCAGTTAGTTTGTGGCTGCTGCGCAGGGGGAGGGCGGAGAGGGCTGAAGCAGAAACTACCGTTGTTAAAAGAAATGTGTTTAACTTTGAAAATGTGGGCGCTATTTTAATCGTCAAAAACTTCAGCGAACCATTAGTTCATTTTGCTCAAATAGAAATTGAGGCCTGCCTCTTCTTCGGCCTTCTGGTCCTCCTTCCAATAAAGGCCTGGAGCTTGATGAGCTTGAGTCAAATACAGGCCCGGGCCTGTATTAGAGGATTTACGGTATGTTGTTAGTACGAGTTGCAGTATTCATAGCTATCCTGTTAGGGTGTGTAATTGTTGGATGGAATCTTTAACAAAACACATAATTAATAAATTATTTGTGTATGATTGTGTGCATTTAGAATATCTATATTAAAGTCTCCACAAACACTAACTTATGATTATTTGTATTTAATTCTACTGCACATTTCTGAAAATTTGTTCTGAAAAATAACTCATTATTAATAATTAATTATGAAATATTTTGTTTACAAATGAAATTCTTACCTTCTTAACTAAAAATTTAACTTTAAGTTAATATTTATCATCCAAACGAAATATTTAACTATTTAACTAAATATTTTGTTTTCAAACCAAATATGTATCTTCTTACCAAAATATTTCACTTTTTAACTAAATATTTCACTTGCAAACTAAGTATACATGTTTTTATAAATGTTAAATGTTTTACCAAATAGTTTGAAGTTGAAACATTTCTTAATGAATAAACAATGACTTTGAAATATTAATTCCTTTTTAATTTCTCATATGACAGGCTAAATAACTGACATTATTGTTAATTTTAACTGTGTAACTTTACAAACAGCATCTCATGGAGGACAATATAAATAGAACTTTGAAGTTCTATTTATATCCAATTTATAGTCAAATGATCAAATAAGTGTTTATTTGAATAGTCGTAAATCACATCATTGGGAGAAGGTTTTCACAATGATTTCATTTTAAGTAGTACTGCTAAAATGCAGAGACATATTTATTAATATTTTACTAGTCTATTAATAGTTTTTTCAATACTTTCTGCATAACCGGCCCTTTAAGAGCATTCATGATCTTTATGTGGCCAAAAATGAAAATGAATTTGACATCCCTGATTTAAGTTCTACACATTTAAAATGAAAATAAGAAATAAAAGTATTTCTGTCTCCTCCCTCTGCCTTATACCTGCCCCCAGGCAAAACTGTTAGAGCCTCCCCTGCACAGTCACCAGCCTTCTATCAGCTACGTAAAAAAGAATCCTGTTGACATTTGTTCATAACTTTTCTTCAAGTCATTCATGTAATCTAAAATGTAAACAGTTTCTCTATTAACTGTTCAGCTGCTCGGATGATTGAGTCTGGACATCTCCTATTTCTTCTCGATGTTTCTTTCTCTTCAGATCCAAACTGACACCATGGCCAGCAGCTTTTACAGCAAACATCGGCTAATAAACGGATCCGCTGATGATCAAATGGACCCGAGTTTAGATGTCACCCGCCTTTATTGCCAATAAAACAAAAAGAAGAAAAAAATGGTGGGGATCAAGGAGACGGCCGGCCGAGCAGCATAAAGACACCACAGCGTTGTCTCTTTTTGTTTTTGTTTCAGTCAAGCTTAACTAAAGGACAAATCACGTTCTGTTTCAACTCATACGGATGATTCGTTTTTTTACGGGACGGTTGGCAACCCTAAAAATGAACTGTCAGTAACATCATAGCACCCGGCCAACAGTAGAAACTCCGTATAATAAACAGTAAGATGAGTTATTGTAACTGACTTTAAAAAGTTAGCAAGCAGGACGATGACAATAAACTACACCTGAACTTGGTTTAAATTTGACCCAGATAACTTCTTACCTGAAATTCGGTTCTGCCACTCGGACAGGCGGTCGGCTCGGGTTTCTCCTCCTCCTCCCTCTTTTCTTCTCCATCATGTCACTGGGCTGAGGCTCCATCACTTCCTAAATAGATTTTACTTGAACCTTCACTACCAAACAACTGTGAGATTTTAACACATGTGCCAGCATCAGCCTGAAGGGCCAGTTTTTTTTTAGTCGAATTTTCTCCGCTCCTCCTTTCCGTTTTTTGTTCTCCATTTTGTTAAGCTCGTCTGTTTGTTTACTGAGACTCAAACAACTGGCGGGTGCATCAGGCCTCTGGCTATTGGTCCAGCCCAGAGTGTATTATGGCCAATTGTCCAATCCACCAACTTTTACGAGGCGTCGTGTGGTGCGGCGTGGACAAGTTGTCCGCAACAACTAGAGGCCAGAAAAAGAAAAAAAAAACACTGGCCCATAAAAGATGAAAGGGTCAGCCCAGCGGGCAGTTGCCCGCTAAGCCCTATGGTCAGTCCAGCGCTGAGTGTATTTTACATTTGTGTCTGCCTTCCGAACACGGGAGACGTTCCGTGTTTTAGCGAGAGGGCTCGGACCTGTTCCGATTGAAATAGATATTGAAATAGAAGGAACGGGGGGAGGGGGGGGGGGGGCCCGCTAAGTCGTGTCCTAGGTCCAGCTGTTTTGATAACGGGCCTGTTTCGATTCAAATAGAGGTCGAAATAGATGGAACAGGAGGTCAAAACGCTACTGGAAAGGTTTTAATGAGGTCTGTGTCACGGAGGACACAGTCTGCCCCGCTGTGAGCATTGTGGGTAGTGTTACACCCCTCTGTGGGCTCAGCTAGGAAGGTGAGGGGAATATACATAAAATGGACCAGTATAACAAAAAGTGACCCTTATTGGGGGAGAAAAAGGCTTGACTAAGCAAAACCAAACTCAAGGTGTCCTTGTATTTTCAAAGGTTTTATTACAAAAAAAAAAGAACCAAAAGAAGGGCCAAAAAACCCTTTCCTAGAAATTACCAAGTTAACATTAATTAATTAACTGAAACTGATCAGAGGACCAACCGCTCTATAAATCCTATAATTAATCTCCTTTATTTAAAAGGGAATGAAACTCAAAAAGAGGCAACCCCCCCCCCCCCCCCCCCCCTCCCAGTTGGTTAAACAAAAAGGTTTGTTTGAAAGACAAACCAACCAAAAACACTGAATAAACCAAAAGTGTCCAAACCACTAAAAATAGCTCAGGAACTCAGACTTCAAAAGGGGAAAACCCCACCTGGTAATTTACCAAAGGTAGTCTAAATGACTCACCAAACCAAAAATTACCAGTTTAACTTAACTAATCCCAAACACGCACAAAAGTCTTAAAGTTGTTTCTTCGCAAGAAACAAAGTGGTTTAAACCACAAAACCATCAGACAAGTTTACCACCAAGGGGAGAGAACCACACGTTGCTGCTGCAACCACCAAACATTTCTCTCCCCTGATGAGCTCCAGCTGGCCGCTTTTGAAGAGCCAGCTGATGAGGTGCAAAGTCCCAGCTGGCGTGACTGCTGCTCTGGAGCTGTCCATGGTCCTGAAAGTACGGACAGCTTACCAAGGAGCCGCTGTCCACGGTGCTGCTCTGCTGCTGCTGCTGCTGCTGAACAGGGAATGGCGCACAGCACACCACTGGGCTCCAAAACGGCGGCGGCCGTAACATCCCCACCCTTAAGAGAAAAAAAAAAGGTGGGGGTGGGGGGTTGGGGGCGTGGACAAAGAATTTACAACCATTCCTACGAAATGCACCACCATCTCTTTTCTTAAAAAACTCAAGATACATTAAAACTTAACAGTAACCTCCTTTCACACAACCAGGGCATCCCGCTAACTGCCTATGGGGAGCTTCTCTAACTCAACCCTCACTCTTCATGCGGGTTGAGGCGGGCAGATTAAGCACATGTGTTTTTGGACACATACAAACCGGTGACGACGAGGGGTGGCCCATTGGCAAGCCCGTCCCCCATCACCCTGGGGTGCTCCCGAGATGTCTGCAGGACACAGACAACACTAGCCTTATGCCGCAACCCTAAAAAAAACAACAAACGGCAACACCCTAAAGAGGGTGAAGCCCTTGTGCCTACAAGGGGCCCTGGAAGGAGGAGTTAAAACAAAAATGTATGTATCTGTGATATGTATCTATGATTGGACGTTACAGGTTACCATAACTTCTGGGACAACCCATCAGCAATGATGTTGTTAGTCCCCTTCTTGTGTCGAACCTCGATGGTATATTCCTGTAGGATGAGCGCCCACCGCATGAGCCGCTGGTTCTGGTTATACATCCTACTGAGGAAGGTCAAAGGGTTATGGTCTGTGAATACTACTGTAGGAGAACAACTGGAAATGCAAACGTGGAAATGCTGCAGTGAAAGGAGTAGAGCCAATGTTTCCTTTTCGATGGTGGAATAGTGCAGTTGGTGTCGGTTGAACTTCTTAGAAAAATAACAGACCGGATGATCAATACCAGCCGAATCTTCCTGGATCAGCACACTTCCAGCGGCTACAGCGCTGGCATCAACTTCCAGCTTGAACGGCCTGGCCAGATCGGGTGCAACCAGGACAGGAGCAGAGCACAGCAGCAGCTTGGCTGCCTCAAAAGAGGCTTGGCACTCCAAAGTCCATTCAAACTTCCTTTTGGGACTTAGCTGATCTGTGAGAGGAAGAACAACGGCAGAAAAATTTCGACAAAACCCCTGTAGTATCCAACCATGCCCAGGAATCGTCTCAGTTCTCGGTGAGTAGAGGGAGGAGGAAACGTCATCATTGCCTTCACCTTTTCATGCAGGACCTTTACTTTCCCCTGCCCAGCTTCTTTACCCAAGTAAGTGACAGTAGCCCTAACAAAGTCACATTTTGCCAAGTTCAGGGTCAGGTTGGCCTGCACAAGACGATCAAATAACTGAGTGAGCGTGTGGAGGTGTTCTTCCCAGGTGTCTGTATAAACAATAATATCGTCGAGGTAAGCACTACAATGTGAGAGGCCAGAAGGAACAGTATTAATTAGCCTTTGGAAGATAGCAGGTGTATTTTTCATGCCAAAGGGTGATACAGTATACTGTAAAAAGGCATTTGGGGTAACAAAAGCCGACAAAAGAGAAGCTTCTTCGGTTAACGGTACCTGCCAAAATCCCTTTAACAGGTCCAACTTAGTCACAAGCTTGGAAGGTCCCACACTGTCGACGCAATCATCTATACGGGGTAGAGGATATGAGTCTGAGATGGTAACCACATTCAACTTTCTGTAATCGGTTATAAACCGAGCGGTTCCATCTGGTTTCCTCTCCACCAGACAGGGTGAACTCCAGGGACTCCTGCTGGGAATCGCAAAGCCATTTTTCAACAAGTACTCTGTTTCTTCTCTCATAGGCCTTCTTTTCTCAGGACTAACATGGTACGGATGCTGTCTAATGGGTTTGGCTTCACTCACCTCAACATGATGCGCTAACACAGTAGTCTGAGTGGGCACATCAACAAACAGACTCTTCCTAGTGTGAATTAACTTCGCCAAGTCTCCAGCTATTTCAGGTGACACATGTGTTAACCGTCCTTCCAGTTCCTTAAGTGCCTCGGAGTTATTTAACCGAGGACTACAACCAGAGGGGAAGTCTTCTCCAACTTCACCAGCTTCCTGTGGTACCACAGGTTGATTCGCAGCATCTGGTACTACAACACAAGTTACAGGTTTAGGCAAAGGGGAACCTTCTTCATAGCGCTTCAACATGTTAACATGACACACCCTGCTTTTCTGTCTCCTGGCAGGTGTGTGTAGCACATAATTTGTGTCCCCAAGCTTACTCAGGATCTCAAATGGTCCCTCAAATTTGGTGCTGAGAGCAGAATTGGACAAAGGAGTTAGAACCAGTACTTTGTCTCCAACTGCAAAGTTACGTCTGGTTGCCGTCTTATCATACTGGACCTTCATTTTCAGTTTGGCTTTGTCCAAATGAGTTTTAGCAATAGCGTTTGCTTCCTTTAATCTTTTCTGGAAAAGGTGGACATACTCTTGCACTTTTCTGTTAGGTGGATCAGAACAAAGAAATCTCTCTTTTAGAGCTTTCCACGAGGAGTGTGTCCAAACACAAGCTGGACAGGCCTAAAACCAAGAGAATCCTGCACAGCCTCACGAGCAGCAAACAACACGAAGGGTAATCCTTCTTCCCAAATTTTGTTTTTATCTAAGCAGTACTTGGTCAGCATGGCCTTTAAAGTTTGGTGCCATATTTCCAAAGTGCCCTGACTCTGAGAATGATACGCGGATGACATGACATGTGTGATTCCTAAGGTTTTTGTCACCTGTTTGAACAGTTTTGATTTAAAGTTTGTCCCTTGGTCAGTCTGTAATACCTTTGGTAACCCAAAGATGGAGAAGAAATGGGTTAGAGCTCTGATTGTAGACCTTGTGGTGATGGAGTTCAGCGGTATGGCCTCCAGAAACCGTGTAGCTGAACACATAAGGGTTAACAAAAATCTCTTTCCTGTTCTAGAAGGAGGTAAAGGTCCCACACAGTCTAACATGACATGGTCAAAAGACGTACTCACTACAGGAATGGGCTGTAACGGGGCAGGAGGAATGGGCTGGTTCGGCTTTCCTGTCATCTGACAGACATGGCAATGCCGACAGAAGAGAGACACCTCTTTCTTCATCCCTGGCCAAAAGAAATGCTGCAACAACAGTTAATAAGTTTTGTTGACACCCAAATGGCCAGACCAGTCACTCTCGTGTGCCAAGGAGACCACATGTTCTCTGTAAGAGGATGGAACAATTATTTGTTTCACCAACCCCCATTCCGAGCCCTCAGCTGCGGGCTGAGGCCAACAACGCACCAGCACATCATTATCTAATAAATAATGTGTTGTGGTTTTATCAGTTTTATCTGAAGTGGTCACCTGTTCAAAATAGGGTTTCAGAGTAACATCACTCTTCTGTGCTGCAGAAAGGGTTTCTGCCGTAAGTGGAAAAGGTTCTTCTTGCTGAGGATCAGCATCAGCCTTTTCTCTCTGCTCTGCTGCGTCTGATGAGGGAACAAACCCAAGTCCATCATGGGTTGTCTGTTCGGAGACATCACTGAGCAGTCTCATCAGCACTGAGTCGTTTAACTGGATGACCGCATTATTCTGCGTTTGCGAACGGGTGACAGCACAAGCTGGGTAAAAATGTGAATCAGCAGCACAATCTACATGTTCGGCTTGAGGTTGAGAAACTACTTCTAAAAGAGGAAGCACTTTACCTCCAGCAACATCATTCCCCAACAAAACATCAACCCCATTTACTGGTAAATGGTCACAAATGGCAACATCAAAGCAGCCGCTAACGAGCTGACATTCTAGGTGAACGCGGTGCACCTGGGCAGGCAGGGATTTCATTTCTATTCCCTGTTACAAAACAGCATACCCGCGTGAACTACTGGCTGAAAATGGGAGTGCGCTGCTCAGTACTAGCTTTTGAGATGCACCTGTGTCTCTCAAAATGCGAACGCTTTGCTTGTCCGTATCACCGGGAGTCAACGAGATCTCCCCCGAAAGAATAAAAGGCGCAAAACAAGCATCAGGCTCTCCAGCGGCGCACAAGGGTTTAACCACTGGTGACTTTTTAAGGAATGCAACTTCCTTAGGGGCTGCAGAGGGCTTCCCGTTCTTTTTCTGCAACATAAAACAATCCTTAAGAACGTGTCCCGTTCTGTGACAATAATAATAAGCACGAGTTTCAGGATTACTGTTTTGAGGGCTTCTTTTTATAAGTTTCTTTATCACAACAGGCTGAACGTCTTTTCTTTCATCTCTCCTCACAATCTCTCTGTGAGTGAGTGTGAATTTGTCCGCTAACAGGAACGCAGCTGATAAGGTGCTGACTTTTTGTTCATTTAAGTAGGTTACCAGTCTCTCAGGCAGCTTCCGTTTAAAATCTTCTAAAAGGATAAGTTCTCGGAGGTCACTCAAGGTTTTAATTTTTGTGGACGAACACCATTTATCAAACAGCATGCTTATTTCGCGTGCAAATTCCACATGTGTTTGTCCAGCACTTTTCTTAGCTTGTCTGAATTTTTGACGATAAGCTTCTGGGATTAACTCATAAGCTTGAAGTATAACAGCTTTCACTCGGTCATAGTCCAAACTATCTGTTACAGGGAGCGCAGACAGAACTTCTAAAGCTCTGCCGCTCAGCTTGCACTGGAGCAGCAGAGACCACACCCCGCGCGGCCACTGCAATGTCTCCGCAATTCTTTCAAAAGCTACAAAATAGCTGTCAACCTCGGTCTCTCTAAAAGTAGGCATTAAGGAAATGCACTTACTGATGTCAAAGGCCGGGGTTGTGGCGGGTAGCGGAGCTTTGGTGGGCGTGATGTAAAGTCCAGGGTTGGAAAGCTGGGCTTCCAGTTCCAGTTTTCTTATTCTCACAGCCCTATCAGCTTCGATCTTCATCCTCCAAACCTCCAGTTCCATCTGGAGTCTTTTAGCCTGGGCTTTCTCCTCTCTTTCCATGTCCAGACGCGCCAGCCGCACCTGTAATCGTGCATCTCGAGATCCTTCCGTCGGTGAACCTGGGGAGGTCGGAGCAGACTTTTGTTGTGTTAGAGGAGTTTCTCTCATCTCCGTCGTCTCACCCTCACGCTCCTCCGCAGCAGGGACATCAGGATCGTCGCACTCAGCAGGATCTGCAGGAGATCCTTCTGGTTCAGACTTTGTGCTAGACTCATTCTCAGTCTTTAAAATCCCCATGTCCTCCAAACGCTCCACAAGGAGCAGTTTCATGTCTTTTTTCAGCACAGGGTTTGGGATGTCAAGAGCAAGGTTGACAGCTATCTGCAGTAGGTCAGCCTTGCGGCAACGCTCCAGCACCTCACGGGATGGAGCCTCCATAAATGTCTCCACACAAAACTGAGCCATGTTTAAGAGCACAAGAAACCAAAGGACACAACATAAAACAGCGTGGGTTTTGTGTCGTCGCAAAACCAACAAAGAGCTACCAATTGTTAAAACTAGTCCAAACGTTTGGCACAGGCTTAACTGATCTAAAACAGGCTATAAACATGTAATAAAACAGCTATTAATACCAGACAAGCCCCCATTTATGTTACACCCCTCTGTGGGCTCAGCTAGGAAGGTGAGGGGAATATACATAAAATGGACCAGAATAACAAACAGTGAATCTTATTGGGGTAGAAAAGGGCTTGACCAAGCAAAACCAAACTCAAGGTGTCCTTGTATTTTCAAAGGTTTTATTACAAAAAAAAAAAGAAGAACCAAAGAAGGGCCAAAAAACCCTTTCCTAGAAATTACCAAGCTAACGTTAATTAATTAACTGAAACTGACCAGAGGACCAACCGCTCTATAAATCCTATAATTAATCTCCTTTATTTAAAAGGGAATTAAACTCAAAAAGAGGCAAAAAACCCCTCCCAGTTAGTTAAACAAAAAGGTTTGTTTGAAAGACAAACCAACCAAAAACACTGAATAAACCAAAAGTGTCCAAACCACTAAAAATAGCTCAGGAACTCAGACTTCAAAAGGGGAAAACCCCACCTGGTAATTTACCAAAGGTAGTCTAAATGACTCACCAAACCAAAAATTACCGGTTTAACTTAACTAATCCCAAACACGCACAAAAGTCTTAAAGTTGTTTCTTGGCAAGAAACAAACAAAGTGGTTTAAACCACAAAATCATCAGACAAGTTAACCACCAAGGGGAGAGAATCACACGTTGCTGCTGCAACCACCAAACATTTCTCTCCCCTGATGAGCTCCAGCTGGCCACTTTTGAAGAGCCAGCTGATGATGTGCAAAGTCCCAGCTGGCGTGACTGCTGCTCTGGTGCTGTCCATGGTCCTGAAAGTACGGACAGCTTCCCAAGGAGCCGCTGTCCACGGTGCTGCTCTGCTGCTGCTGCTGCTGCTGAACAGGGAATGGCGCGCAGTACACCACTGAGCTCCAAAACGGCGGCGGCCGTAACAGGTAGTAATACGACTGGAACTGCAGACTGATGGCACTTGTGGTATAAAAGAATACATGGTATAATAGCGCCGTGTTGAAGCTGTCGCTATACAGACGCAGCTAGTCAAACCTGGAGCTAGTCAAACCTGGAGAACAGTCAGAGAAGTTGGTTTAAGATATGATGGATGTGATTCACTCCTACCCCTTAATTGGTCAAGAATTGGAACAGTTGGCTTAAACGAGCCTTCTAAAGCCTCCAGCAAATGGACAACTGGTTGGAGACTTAAAACTCCAGTTTGACATTTTGGCAACAAATGTAAAACAAAACGTTAATGAAACTCCTAACTTAACCCAGTTAATAGCTATTAAACAAAGGCCGGATGAATCCATAGATGATTTCCGTGCCAGATATCAAACACAATTTACCCTCCACAGTGCCTTCACACCCGACATGGATATAGATGGGCCATATGTCAGACTTTTGTGTGCTGATTTGTTAAACGGTTTCCTGCCTGCAATTGCTGCAAGGATTAGAACTCACTACATTTCCTGGGAAACCTGCAGTGTTGAAGATTTTATGTTAAACGCTATACATGCAGAAAAGGTCCTCCAGGGAAAAAATTATAAGCCAAATCCCCCCAAATCAGGCCCACAGGTCTTCTTTGAAGAAGATGAAACAGAAGGAGAAGCAGTTTATTATCAGCAGGGAAATAACAGGGGCTATTCTAATCCCCAGGGAAGTGGTCTTAACAACAACCAGAGGCAGTGGAACAACTCAAAGAACCGATCGCAACCGATTGCCCCTCCAATTCAGGGGGCCCAAAATACAGGAAACCTTATAGGAGTCCCACAAGAGTCAAAAGCTTCCATTCACAGGAGAACCAACCTAACCGTGAGCATATCAGTCACCAGCCTGATCACACCCGTTTCAGATAGGAGTGAAGGGATGATTTTCTAGCCTAGTGAACTAGACCAAATTCTTGCTTTGCAAAGAATGGTCTAGGCATGCTCCATTGGAACCTCAGCAGCTCCTACCAGGACTCTGGCTAGCCAATCACAGCTCTCTAGAGGGGTTTCAAACACATAAAGAGCTGTGATTGGTCCATAATGGTGGGCAAATCATAGTGCTTTATCTGCTTAGTGAACAAATCACAGAGCTTTATCCGCTTTGTGGGCCAATCAGGGCACTCTATATGCCTGGTGGGTGGGATGATGCAACAGAGTGAAACAAGAGTATGTCACATTCATTGTCCAGTGGAATGTGGAGATCATTTGAAAGACAACGGTAGAACCCGCCCCACAACCGAGAGCCGTCAATGGAGCATGGCCAGACTAAATAATACATTTATTTAGTCTGGCTTGCCAGGCTAATGATTTTCAGCAATGATTAGCAGCTGGTTCTGATGCCTGGAAGGAGGAAAATGATGTGGTTGATTGTTGTGGAGCTTGGGAACTACTTAATGTCCTGAAAGAAAAACCCTTTATCCGACTTAATGTTGATGGACAGAGTGTGGAGTTCCTGTGTGATTCTGGTGCATGTCGAACGGTTATTTCTTCCGGTGTGAAACTACCCAGGTCTCAGAACAGTATATTGGTTAAGTCTGCTGATGGAGCTACCACTATCAAAGCACAAAGAGGACTCAAGTGCAGAGCTCACACAGTTTTAATTAGCAGAAGGGATTCCTGGCAGTACAGCAAAACTGAACAAGTCCAAAACTAACTAAATACACTCTCACAAAGTGTTACTGAGAGCAAGTTCACAGTACTCAACTGAAGAAGACAAACTGGCAAAGGAAACAGTTGCAAAGATGCTTAAATGGAGAAGCCAGGACCCAGGTGCAAAACATGAGGCAGATTAGTGAGGAGCCTCATGTTGTGAAGCTGCCTGTAATGAGACAGGAAGTGAATGCACAAAATAAAACAGGAAGTACCAAAAATACAATAAAACCAGAAACAAGACTGCAAAGCACTCAACCTGCAGAATCACCCATGACAACTACTCGCTCGTCACCGTCTACCCCAGTTTGGTTGGATGATCCGGTGACAGGATTGGAAAAAAGAATCCCTCTGGTCATTGCACCAGACTGCCCTTTAAATCTTCTGGGCAGAGACCTCATGTCAGAGCTAAAAATCTCCATTGTTCCAATAAAAGATGGCATGAGGGCTGTTCGTGTGGCTGATGATTGTTGCTATTTCCACGACCCCACAGGTGACCCAACAGGAGTATATTATTCTTTACAAGTTCCCTTTGAAGCAAATCTAGTCAAAACAGAGCTTGTTATGAGAACAGTGCGTCCCGTGTTAAATGACACAGCCAAAGACGAAATGCCTTTGTCCCAGTTCCATGTAACCATGGCTCTCAGGCCAGCTCCTGATTTACCATATCAGGCCTCTTCCCTTCTTATGTCACCTGATGTGCTGACCACCTCTTATCTGATAACAAACGGAGAGTCAGACTCTGCAGCTTCTGTGACACTGCCTACCTACATGAAATCTTTTCACGATTTTCCCACTGCCCCACACATTTCTCTGGCCACTAATTGTCTCGCTGACTTTCAATGTTCAGCCAATTCTCAGATCCTTGTTTACATGGATGACGTTTTGGTTGCCTCTGACGATGCTGAGTCTTGCCTCACAGACTCTCTCGCCTTGTTGCAACATCTTCACCAAACAGGGAACAAAGTCAGTAAAAAGAAACTACAGTGGGTAAAAACCTCAGTCCAGTATTTGGGACACACGCTGTCAGGTGAAGGCAGGCAGATCCAGTCAGGAAGAAAGAAACCCATTTTGAACACCCCCAAAACCCCAGACTAAGGCCTAGTCCACACGTAGCCGGGGTTTTTTAAAAACGAATATCCGCCCCTCCAAAAACTTGCATCCACACCACCGCGTTTTAAAAACAAACTGTCCACACGTACCCGGATAAATACGTTGTTATGGACATGCCAGACCTGTAGGCGGCAGTACTCCCCCCGTTCTTAACCTCGTCCTTCGTCTGTGGTCTTCCGCAAGGAGCAGTAATTCCGCTTGCAAAAACAAACAAGCAGAAAGCGCTTGGACAATTGATGGATCGGGTAGTGACAGAGCGCAGCTCTGAAGGCTTCCATGATGCCGGCTAGTGTAAACACAGGTCGCACACGTGATGTCAGCATTTTTTTGTCGCGGAAAGTGACGTTGGGGACCTTAAAACTCCAGTTTTGTCCGTCCACACGCAGACACCCAAAACGGAGAAAACGCAGATCTTCACTTTGGCCGGAGTTTTTAAAAAGATCCGTTTTCGTGTGAAAAAACTCCGTTTTCGTGTGAAAAAACTCCATTTTCGTGTGGATGACAGGCCAAAACGTAGAAAAATATCTACGTTTTTGCAGATCCCCGGCTACGTGTGGACAGGGCCTAAAAAGCAAATGATGCAGTTTTTAGGCCTTGCTAAATACTGCAGACAGCACATCCCCCGTTATGCAGAAAAAACCCAGCCCCTTTCTGAAATTATACATGGCCAACAGATAGAAATGAATGACAAGCTTTCCTGGACCCCTTTAACAGAAATAGCTTTTGTAAACCCAAAACAAGACATTCGTTCTAGCACAACTCTGGTTTTACCTAAATATTGAAAGAACTTTAACACAAACTGTTGGTTGTAGAAATGGGTTTATGACTTCTGTTTTGCTGCAAAAATATGGTGATAAACAGAGGCCAGTTGCTTTTTATTCTAAGAAGTTGGATCAGGTGGCTCAAGTTTTGCCTGTTTGTGTCCAAGCTGTATCAGCAGCAGCTCTCGCTGTCTCGTGTTCTGCAGATGTGGTTCTGTTCCACCCGCTGGTGCTTTTGGTTCCGCATGCTGTGGACGTGTTGTTGTTGCAAGGTAGATTGGGTCTGTTATCTCCTGTTATCTCATATCTGCCAGACTTCTGAGCTACACAGCCATTTTGATTTCTCAGCCCCACATCACCATTCAGCGATGTAACATCCTGAATCCTGCAACTTTGTTGCCCACTCCAGCTGATGGTGACCCACACAGCTGTGTTGAAGCCACTGACCATTTACAGCTCCCCAGACCCAATCTTAAGGACACACCACTCCCTGATAGTTTGTTGAGGTTTGCAGACGGTTCATGCTCCAGAACAGAGACAGGCACAACTCAAACAGACTATGCTATTGTGCAGGCACCTGATCACGTGATCGAAGCTAAGTCTTTACCACCGCATTTCTCAGCTCAGGCTGCTAAGATAATTGCCCTGACCAGAGCATGTGAGCTGGCTTCTGGTCAGCCTCTGACAGTTTACACTGACAGCCAGTATGCTTTTTCTACTGTGCATTGTTTTGCTAAACAATGGTAACGCAGAGGGATGGTTACATCCTCAGGGAAGCCCATTACACATTCTCAGCTTCTACTCAGACTCCTTGAAGCTGTCAGAATCAGAATCAGAAGTTTTTATTGCCATATGTGTGCCAAGTCACAACATTAGGAAATTGCTGAGGTATTTTGGTGCAGAAGGTAAGATAGAAAAAAAATTAATTAAGAGATAAGCAAATATAAGAACTAAAAAACACTCATGATAAAATTATTAATGTATAAAGTGGCAAGAATTAGAGAAGCAGCTATCTACCCCGTGTAGGTACTAATCTGAGTGTTTGCTGAATGTTTCGAGCACAGCATCGGGTCATGTTACTGGGACCAATCAACTTGAGTGGGCTGCACTAGGATTTTCATTCAAAAGTCCAACTGCAGAGGGGAAGAAACTGTTTTTGTGGCGAGAGGTTCTGGTCCGAATGGATCTGAGCCTTCTGCCAGATGGGAGCGAGTCGAAGAGACTGTGTCCCGGGTGACACGAGTCAGCTATTATCCAACCTGCACGCCTCAATGTCCTAGAGGTGTACAGATCTTGAATGGAGGGGAGTTTGCAGCCAGTGACCTTCCTCTTGGAGTCCTGTTGCCATCTGCTCTTTCAATCTGTAAATGCCAAGCCCACACTTCAGGAAAAGACTTGGTTTCCTGTGGGTACAGATTAGCTGATGAGGTAGCTAAGTCTGTGTCCCAGAGCATTTTTGGTTCCTCTGACTTGTTCACTGCTCAGACAACTGATTCCCTTATTGATCACACGGTTTTAGCTGACATGTAGACACATGCCCCAGCTCGAGAAGGAAGCATCGGAGAAGACGAGGAAAGAGAGGTAGCCGGCGCGTGAGACGTCGGCCTGGATCCCTGAACAAGCGGCTGGCCCGATCCGGCCCAGCTTCTGACCCGATGGTTCCGAGATGTCTCCTGGATTACTCGGCGCCCTGCTTTGGGAACTCGGCCGGCTCTGAGGGTGAACCGGCACCGCGCCACGGCCGATCGGCTCGAAGATCTCGCCAGACTGGGGTTTGCTGGGAGAATCTGCGCTCGGTTACGGGCACAGAGTTAGAGGGGACTGGGTCCGTGCGCGATCTTGGTGCTGCAGCCCCGCTGCAGACCCGGTTTGGTTTGGTCAATGCCAGGTCTGTGCTGAACAAAACTTTTATTCTTCGTGACTTTTTTATTCAGCATGACCTGGGTTTTCTCTGCATCTGTGAGTCCTGGATCCCGTTTGGTGACACAAGTTCCCTACACGAGCTCATACCACCTGGCTGCTCATGTTTTAATACCCCCAGACCACGGGGCAGAGGTGGAGGGCTGGTTGTTGTTTTTAAATCCAGCTTTCCTTGTAAACAGCTTACACCCACCATGTCATTTTTTCCCTTGAACTGTGCTTATTTGAACTGTGCATCTCCCCCCGCCTGCTTGTCGTGCTGATTTATCGCCCTCCAAAGACTGACTCTAACTTCCTTGATGATTTCTGTGATCTTGTGGCAGACTGCATCCTAAAATATGACTATGTCCTATTTTTTGGTGATTTTAACATCCATATCTGCTGTCCTGATAATGTGCTTGCTAAAGGTTTTTTTAATTTGCTAGAGTCATTCAATCTAACTCAATGGGTATCATCCCCAACTCATGCCAGGGGTCACACCCTGGACCTGGTTATCTCTTATGGTCTGCCCGTCATGAACCTTGTGACTTTGCCTCCGGTGTTCTCTGACCACTCTCCAATACTCTGTGATGTTACGTTGCCATGTCCTGTCCCTGTGTGCGAAGCTCCCGCTACTAGGTTCAGAGCCCTGGATGCAGAAACTATTTCAAAGTTTGTGGACTGTATGTCTGTAAGGTTAGAGACCTTTAACCCTGATCCATCTAACATTGATCACTATTCACAACACTTTGATGTACTTTGTAATCAGGTCTTGGACGTGGTTGCCCCTCTCAAACTGTGCAAGTCTAGGCCTAGGAGTGAGCCATGGCTCTCTGATGTCACACGGGCTTGCAGGCGGGCGTGTAGATCCTCGGAGAGAAAGTGGAAAAAGGATGGCCTACAGGTCTTGCGTGAGTTGTTCAGAGCATCTCTGGTTGCTTATCAGAATGCTGTGAGGGCCGCCAGAATGGCCTATTTTGCAGACATCATTGAGACAAACTCCAATAATCCTAAGATTCTCTACAAAACGCTAAATTCAGTTCTGGTGTATCAAGAGCCTAGCTCCATGTCTCCTACAGCTGCTGGAAACTCTGAAGCTTTTCACAAATTCTTTGTTGATAAAGTGTCGGGCATTAGAGCAGTCATTTCTGGTAACTCTGTTGACCCTGTTCCAGTTCATCCATCACCAACCACCCTGAGCTCCCTCAATACAGTTTCATACTCTGAGCTGAGTAAGCTAGTTGCGAGACAGAAGCCATCTGGCTCTCCACTTGACGTTCTGCCACCTCGTCTCTGGAAGGCTGCCTTTCCGTGCCTTGGCCCTTCACTTGGTCAGATTATCAATGGGAGCCTCAGCACAGGTGTTGTCCCAGCTGCTTTGAAAGCAGCAGTTATTCGGCCGACCCTGAAGAAACCTGGTGCTGATGTCTCTGTGATAGAAAATTACAGGCCTATCTCTACCCTGCCCTTTACATCTAAACTGCTTGAGAAAGTCATTTATCAGCAGCTGGTCTCACATTTAGCTGACTCTGATCTGTTTGAGGTTTTCCAAACAGGGTTCAGGTCTGGCCATAGCACAGAGTCTGCTCTACTGAGGGTCCTAAATGACATCTATCTATCACTAGATCAGGGTACATCTGTGCTGCTTCTGTTGTTAGACCTAACAGCAGCCTTCGACACAGTTGACCACGCGATTCTACTCGATCGCTTGGAACGATGGGTTGGGATCAAAGGGTCTGCTCTGGATTGGTTTAGATCGTATCTCCAAAACAGGACATTCTGTGTTAAACTGGGTGATGTTTTTTCTTCTTGGGAGGGGCTCCGCTGGGGGGTCCCGCAGGGGTCGATCCTTGGTCCTCTTTTGTTTGCCATTTATCTGCTACCTCTGGGGTCAGTCTTTCGTAAACATGGCCTATCATTCCATCTGTATGCTGACGATTGCCAGATTTACTCTCCATTGTGTCAGGAGAAAGGTCACTCTATTCAGTCCTTTGTCTCCTGTGTTAATGAGGTGAAGTCTTGGCTAATGTCCAACTATCTAAATCTGAATGAGGGAAAGACAGAGCTCATTGTTTTTCACCCCAACAGCAGGAATGTGGATCGTTATGCTGATCTTGGCCCTCTATCTCCATACTCAAAACCAGTTGTTACCAGTTTGGGGGTGAAACTTGATGTAGGACTTAAATTTGACGCTCACATCAATTCTGTGATCCGGTCCAGTTTCTTTCACCTGAGACGCCTTGCTAAAATCAAGCCTATGCTGTCGAGAGCCCACCTGGAGCGGGTACTGCATGCCTTTGTTATTTCTCGGCTTGACTACTGCAACTCTCTATATGCAGGGTTGTGTCAGTCAACACTGCATCGCCTACTATGGCGTTTAAAGCGTGTCACAACCCGTGCACGCGCATTGGGTCGACAGCGCGCGTGTGAACGGGACTCGCGAGCGAAAATATACATGGCAGCTCGCGTGTGAACGGGACTCGCGAGCGGAAATATACATGGCGAGAGGTCATTTGTGCACTGAGAGGGAGCAAACTGTGTCTGTGAGCGCACAAGGATGTGCACAAGTGACAAACCTGCGTGCGCGCGTTGTCAACGAGCACACGGCAGAGGAAAACGTGCGCGTGCGGCAGCCTCTGTGCGCGCTCGGCAGCCTCTGCGCGCTCAGTTTCTGACTCCTGCTTGCTCGGCTGTAAGGGCTTTTGGCACTCTGGAGGCGTGGCCTGTGGCAGATCTTCTCTGTCCTCTGATTGGTTAGTGTACCCCGCACTTTACCCTCTACCTATCTATATAAAAAAGTCTGATATTAAAGCAGTTGCTGGCATAGCTCAGCTGGGAGAGCGGCTGACTCTTGCTCCGGAGGAACCAGGTTCGAGTCCGGGCAAGGAAAATGCAGTAGATGGCAATGTTAATTTTTCTTAATTCCAGGTATTTTACAGTTGTGACCGTTCAACTGTCATTAAACGTCCGAATGTTTGCTGGGCAGTGTTTTAAAAAGTGCACATAAGCTAGATGGTTTTAACCATATAAAATTACATTTTTTGTGATACTGGAAAAATACATACTGAAATAAAACTACTGATTGAAAACTTTATGACTGTGGTTGTACAATATATGACTCACTAATACACTGCAAACTCCCTTAGAGTGGGGCTGAGAGAGAGAGAGAGAGAGAGAGAGAGAGAGAGAGAGAGAGAGAGAGAGAGAGAGAGAGAGAGAGAGAGAGAGAGAGAGAGAGAAAAGTTCTTGCCTCATTAATGAATTGTTTATTTTTTTCAGTATTTAATTGACAAATTATCCTTTCAAATAATTAATTGATGAGTTACATAATTGTCCATTTAGAATTGTTGAATGGACTGAGTCAAGTTTGGTGCACTTTATATATTTCAAAACATGTTTTTTTTATTTTAATGATGCATATAAATAATTTAAATGTTAATTTAATGAAATATTTCTATTTTTTCATTACCTCACCCTTGTTTTGACAAAAACGGGACCTTGCTGGATAATATCATGGAGAAACTATTTGTTCACAGTACATGGCTCCGTGAGGATCTGTGTACCAAAGGAGGAGATACTCAGAAATCTGTCTGCAGATTCTTACAACCCAGACTGGAAGTGGTGGGCTGTAATAAGAAAGGAGACCAAACAGAGGAGTGGGGGTTCAACAACTGATTTATTTAACAAAAGTAAGGATTTACTAAAGCAAGTTAGTGAACAGAAAATGGCCAGTGAGGACTCTCCACCACACAGGAGAGACCCAGTGAAAGCAGAACAACAGTAGGCTTTGTAGGCAGCACCACACCCTGAGCCCAGGTGCCTCCAAGGCTGCTTAACGAGCTGCCTACAACAGAAGAAAAACACAATTAAACACAAATGAAAACCCAATGAGACGGTGGGGGCATCACAACACGTTCAGGACTACCCAAACACCAGTAATTCTTGACTGCACTGATCTGAGGTGTCAATGGCCATATTCCCCTCTCTTCCAGAGTCATATATTTTCCTCAAGTTCAACTGCACTCTGAAGAGGCTCATTTGGATTGTGCCACATAGGCCAGTGACCTTTGTCTCAGCACTGTATGCTGGAACTATCAGCGACCAACCTGGGAATCTGGTGTGATGAAAATGCTACAACTAGAGATGGTCATCATGGTAGACAGGGGTTTCTTCATTGATTACATTGTGCCCTGCAAAGTGTACAGGCCAGCTTTTCTTTCTGGCAAACCTCAAATGTCTGCATGTAAAGTTATAGAAACAGAAGCCATAACATCTCTGAGTGCATGTGGAGCGCGCCCTTCATCTGGTCCAAGAACACAAGCTTTTTGATTGTTATTCCCCTCCTTGCATTTGTAAACAATCAGCTATATGCTGTGGTTTTTCTCCTTAACAACTTTTAAAATAGCCGACTAGTAAAGGCCTGGGCAAAGAAGTCTGATGTCTGAGAACCTCAACATATGTACGACAACCACACTGTATATTTACACACTTTCATAAAGAAACTGCATATCAAGCTTTCATTCAGATGACCTTCAACAGTGCTGCACCCTGCTGAGGGACATCCGAGTAAAACCTTGAGATGGCCATTTTCTGTTCACTAACTTGCTTTAGTAAATCCTTACTTTTGTTAAATAAATCAGTTGTTGAACCCCCACTCCTCTGTTTGGTCTCCTTTCTTATTACAGCCCACCACTTCCAGTCTGGGATGTAACAATCTGCAGACAGATTTCTGAGTATCTCCTCCTTTGGTACACAGATCCTCACGGAGCCATGTACTGTGAACAAATAGTTTCTCCATGATATTATCCAGCAAGGTCCCGTTTTTGTCAAAACAAGGGTGAGGTAATGAAAAAATAGAAATATTTCATTAAATTAACATTTAAATTATTTATATGCATCATTAAAATAAAAAAAAAACATGTTTTGAAATATATAAAGTGCACCAAACTTGACTCAGTCCATTCAACAATTCTAAATGGACAATTATGTAACTCATCAATTAATTATTTGAAAGGATAATTTGTCAATTAAATACTGAAAAAAATAAACAATTCATTAATGAGGCAAGAACTTTTCTCTCTCTCTCTCTCCCTCTCTCTCTCTCTCTCTCTCTCATTCTCTCTCTCTCTCTCTCTCTCTCTCTCAGCCCCACTCTAAGGGAGTTTGCAGTGTATTAGTGAGTCATATATTGTACAACCACAGTCATAAAGTTTTCAATCAGTAGTTTTATTTCAGTATGTATTTTTCCAGTATCACAAAAAATGTAATTTTATATGGTTAAAACCATCTGGCTTATGTGCACTTTTTAAAACACTGCCCAGCAAACATTCGGACGTTTAATGACAGTTGAACGGTCACAACTGTAAAATACCTGGAATTAAGAAAAATTAACATGACATCTACTGCATTTTCCTTGCCCGGACTCGAACCTGGTTCCTCCGGAACGAGAGTCACCCGCTCTTCCAGCTGAGCTATGCCAGCAACTACTGAATATCAGACTTTTTTATATAGATAGGTAGAGGGTAAAGTGCGGGGTAAACTAACCAATCAGAGGACAGAGAAGATCTGCCACAGGCCACGCCTCCAGAGTGCCAAAAGCCCTTACAGCCGAGCGAGCAGGAGTCAGAAACCGAGCGCGCAGAGAGGCTGCCGAGCGCGCACAGAGGCTGCCGAGCGCGCACGTTTTCCTCTGCCGTGTGCTCGTTGACAACGCGAGCATGCAGGTTTGTCACTTGTGCACATCCTTGTGCGCTCACAGACACAGTTTGCTCCCTCTCAGTGCACAAATGACCTCTCGCCATGTATATTTTCGCTCGCGAGTCCCGTTCACACGCGCGCTGTGGACCCAATGCGCGTGCACGGGTTGTGGCATGGGTATGACGCGATAGCCTACAGGTTGTGCAGAACAGCGCTGCCAGGTTCCTGACTGGGACCAGGAAACGGGACCACATCAGTCCGGTTCTGGTCTCTCTGCACTGGCTTCCGATTTGCTATCGCTCACAATTCAAAATCCTCGTCTTGTTTATCATTTCTTCCAGGGTGGTGGTCCCCCCTATCTAGCCACACTCCTGAAAAGACACTCCCCATCACGCGCTCTGCGCTCCTCTGACCAAGGCCTGCTCGCTGTCTCTCGGTCTAGGTGTCGTACCCGTGGGGACCGGGCTTTGTCAGTCCTAGCACCGTCACTCTGGAACCAGTTGCCACCCTCAGTTAGGCTGTCCCCTTCTCTGCCAGTCTTTAAGAATCACCTAAAACCACACCTCCTCCGCTTGGCGTTTCCAGAAAATGTTTGATTTTGGCCCTCTTTTATGTTGAATCCATTCCACAGTTTTCATTGGTACACTCAATCCATCCACTCAATCCAAATGTGTTTCACACATTTGTCCTTTACTAGAATGTTTCATCTATCTTGTAATTTCCATTTTGTATTTTGTAATTTGTATTTTGTAATTTGAATTTCTTTTATTGTTGATTTATTCAATATATTTACATACAACTGTACCATGTTCAGCTCTTTGGGCTTCCTGACAGGGTTGCGGAAGGCGCTTTATAAATAAAGCTTTGATTGATTGATTGATTGACATGCCCCGGCTGCTGAAAAACAACTTTGGAAAATTAAAGGTGCAACTTTATCTCCAGATGGTCTCTATGTTACACATGGTAAACCTGTTCTGCCAAAGTCTCTTTTTAAAGCTGCCGCTCTGGTGGCACATGGCCCATGTCATGTGTCAGCAGGAGGATGAGTCATTTAATTAAGCAGCATTTCACAACTTACAACCTTGAAACCTATCTCAGGAACTTCTGCAGGTCATGTGTGACTTGCGTGAAACATAATCCCCAGGGAAATGTGAGACCAAAGAGGGGACAGTTTCCCCGGCCAAATTATCCGTTCCAAATGTTGCACATGGATTTTATTCAGTTAACGCAGAGTGGTCCCCACAAATATTGTTTGGTCATTGTTGATGCTTTCTCTAAATGGTTTGAGATTGTTCTTACAGCTAAGAACGATGCTTTAACAGTTGCCAAAGCCTTGTGCAAAACCATAATTGCTAATCACGGCATCCCAGAAGTAATCTACCCAGACAATGGACCTCACTTTGTGAATGAGGTCATTCAAAACATGGCAGCTCATTTGGTAATCATGTTAAAGAACCAGTGCGCATATCATTCCGCCAGTGCCGGCCTTGTTGAGCGGAATAATGCGACCATAAAGAGCAGACTCAGGAAGTGCATGGAGGAGACTAACTGGCCTTGGACAGAATGCTTAGACTTGGTAAAGCTCTACATGAGAATAACACCTACTAAAGTAGGACTAACACCTTTTGAGATCCTTTATGGCAGACCATATAAGCTGCCTCTGGTTAACAAAGACTTACAGAAACCAAAAGATGAACTAACCTTAGCTGATTACATGAAAATGGTTATTTTATCTAAAGAATCTCGAACCGCAAATACCTGGCCTGTTCCTGCTCCTGTTTTGCAGGACAAGACTCATGCAGTTAAACCTGGGGACTGGGTCTTCATCAAAGTCATCAAAAGGAAAAACTGGACCAGTCCCAAGTGGGAAGGACCTTTTCAAGTTCTGCTGACGACTCTCACTGCTGTGAAAATTGCCGAACGACCTACCTGGATCCACCTCTCCCATTGCAAGCTGCAAAAGCAACTGGATTAATAGACACGGGTTACAGGGAAGACCAACTTCAAAGGGGTTTGGGTTTTCAGTACCCACTCGTCTCAACGGGGGTGAAGAATTAAGATCTGTATCTCCTAGAGGGCAAACTTCCCATTAGGGGAAGGCTATTAATCCAGTTGGTTGCACCGACCACCACCATGAAGCTCTCCAACTCCATCCTTTTGTTTGCTACAGTCCACCGGACTCTGAAGACATCACACACCACACAAGCAAAGCCTGATCCCTTAAAACTCCAAGAAGCCCACCAACACATTTGGTACCACATGGTTAATCTAACTGCCAAAAGACTAGGATTTAATAACAGTTGCTATGTTTGCTCCTAGACCCCCCCCCCCCATCATTCGATAGAAAACCCCACGATGACAGCTATCCCCACCATGATGAATGACACCATCTGTTTGTTGCACGCCCACACCATCCAAGCCAATAAGAAACGGAAGTGCTCCATCCCACACTGCTGTTCACCTCATCATCAACAAAGACGCTGGACACGCCCCACCAACTTCTCTGCAGTAACCAACGCATCCATCTCCAAGGGGTTGCATCTCCTATGCCTCACCGGAAAAGACCCATTCTGTGTTTCCACGCCATGCTCAAACTCCATGACATGTTTGGCCAGATCTAACTGTGGTGATACTCTCCTGGCTGATGGATTGGTTAAATCTCCTGCCAAGAAACATTGGTTGACAACACGAGCTGATGCCCCTGGTTACATCACCATAAATGTGACCCTGCTGATCCTTATAATGACTGGGCGACATTTCTACCCTCCATGGAACACCAACGACCATGCCCTAGAGGTCCCCTCAATCATGGGAATGGGGACCCCTGATGGATACATCTGGAAATGTGGAAGCTCTCTCTACCTGTACCTGCCACGCAATTGGTATGGAACCTGCTACTTGGCTCGACTGTGACCCTCCTCATATGTCATCACCGAAAAAGGGACCGTCTTATCGAGGACGACAGAGCTGAAGAGGAAAAAGAGAGGTTTTAAGCCTGTTAAGGCCTTCCGCCCCTTCTCTGGCGACAAAAGCCACGCCCCCCTCTATGACGACCCCAAAGGAATCCTCTACACCATCTTTCCCCAGCTGGGAACTGCCAGCCTGATGAAACGGATGAATGAAGTATGGTGGTCTCTGGAAAACATCACCAATGTGCTCTCTGAGATGACCTTGTTCCTGTCAGACAACCCCAAACAACAAGCTATGAGAACCATGTTGATGCAACACCAGCTAGCCCTGGACACTCTGTTCGCCTCAGAAGGAGGACTTTGCGCAAAAATAGGTGAGCACTGCTGCACTTATCTTCCCTCGTCACGTGACAACTGAACCTTGATCCACGACCGTGTTCGACAACTCAATGACTTCCTGCAATCCAAAGAATCGACTGGAGGATTCTGGAGCTTTATGAATTGGCTGGTATCTGATAATTGGTATCAGCTCTTGTTAAAGTTTCTCGCACCTGTTATCTTTATCCTGGTCATGATTTGCTTAGTTTTAGGCTGTGTGATCCCTTGTTTGAAGAGAATGGTTGGCAAGCTAATGACAGATGCCTTAGTTCAGTACACACTCCTGCAACATAGGGAGGGCCTGGAAGAAGATGAATATGTTGCCTAATAAAGCTGGTTTCATTTTGATTTCAACAGTGTAAACTGCAGTTCCTGTAACCGTTCTTGATTGATGTCCTGGTAATCAGCTCAGTTGATTTTATGATCTTTTATATTTTTACTTAATCAGTATAATTGTTATCTTTTGATTTTTTTGGTATAATTTTTGAGTTTGTCATGATTATTGCTATAATCCTCCATTTTATTACAGGTTGCCAACTATTGAAGCAGCTTTATTTTCTTACAGGTTGTTACTTATTTTTACAGCCTTTTATGAAGGTCACTACTTCTTTTGTGGTCTTCTGTGTGTTAGAGGTTGATTGTTTCCAGCTACGACCATATTACCCATAATCATAGAATCGTTGTTGTTGTTTTTATTCTGCCAGTTAGTTAGAATGAACTTTGTTTAAAAAGGGGGGAATGTTGGGTAAAAACGGTATTGGATACAAATGGTATGGAAATGATATAGTCTGGGCACCATCTGGTGTTTTTAAATTAAACGAAGGTTCATTTCATTATATTTTGTTATTACTCTGTAGCAGTGGCGGCTGGTGAAAAATATTTTTGGTGGGGCTGTGCTATTTTTTTTAAACAAACTTGTGCTTTCTGAGCTTTGTGCACAACTCCACTATTTCCTGAATTAAGCACAGCTCTTTTATTTCCTGTCTTACATCATTGGACAAACTGATTAACCCAGGTGTGTCTGACTATTGGCACGCTGCCTTGCGGACCAAGGTTGAAAAATACTGCATTAAATTGCACATAAAATAACATGACCATAAATGGTAAATAGGCAATGCAAGAGGCAAGTAACAAAAACATTTTGTTTAATTTCAACATTTGAGTGAACACGAAAAATTATGAGCAGGTCACTGTTACAGTAATGGTAGTAAACACCACTTAGACAAAATGCCAGAAATTTACACTGTTAGGACTTATGGAAAGTGGAAACAATTTCATAGGAAATAATGTCATAGGTATCCTCTTACAAATGTCATATTTCCCACTTTTTGGGACAATAAAACATTTCTAGTTCTCAATGAGATGTTTTTCTTCAAATGTTAAAACATCTCATTGAGAATCAGAAATGTTTTATTGTCCCAAAAGCTGGGAAATTTGTTTGCTGCAGCAGAAGTGTAACAAGTAAAATGGAATCAGATTGACGTATGTACAAATTTACTTGAAATACACATTTACATGATTAAATATGTATAATAGGTATGTGTGTTGAAATTAGTTTTTACAGTTATTGCACATTAAACAATGTACATGTTATTAAACAAATGTGCCGGTTTGTGGGACAACCAAGGATTTCTGATTCTGATTGTCTTGTTTACAGAAATGTAATGTACAGCTTACCTCTGCACCCAGCTGCTGTTCTCCCTGTCCAAACGTCCTCCGTTTCTTTGTTGGCTGCTGCACTGATGCGCTGCATTCCTCAGTCAGAGAATGAATGGGGTCCCCAATGAGACACAAGTTCCACATCCACCTTCTGTGGATCCCAGCCGTTTTGAATAACAAACACAGAAAGCAAAATAACGCATTAGCGTGATTGCATCCAGCTAGCCACTGCTTCCTGGTGTACCAATTTTGGGAGAAGCGTCATGTGTACAGTTTACCTCTCTCCTTGTCCTGCTGGCTTATCTTTACGTCGGGCTGATCTGGTCCAAGCTCTTTGGCATTAAGTTTTTCCACCATAGTTCTCCTCTCGAACGGATACTGGAGAAGAGACCGAACTGAATTCAGTGGCTGCTGAGATCCGGTATCCATGTTGTAGGCGCACTGGCGTCCATGTCTACGTCTGCGTCATGACCGTCACGAGTCACGACCAAAAACGTGCTGGAGTTGAGACTCTCCGAGTTCTACCGAACACCAACGAAAGCCTTGGCGGTAGCTCTGTTGTAGGAACTAAAAGCAGTGTTTTGTGTACGTGCATTTTGACATGTTGCTTATCAGTTCCAGCTGCATACGTGCTGTGCAACTTCCTGTTTATCAAGCCCAGCAGCTGCGTACGTGCAAGCTGACATCATGTTGCTCAACCCAGCTTATGTAACTTCCAGTAAGTCTTAAACTTCTTTGACCATATTAGGAAATGAAAAAAGCAACCCATCATTTCCCAGAATCAAAGGAAGGTGGGGGTTGAGCGCCAGCAACAGAGTATAGAGCTCCGGACCCCACGTGACTCTCAGTTAGTGGACGCCATTTTGGCATGCAAAAAAGGTAAACAAACACAGATGTAACCATGAACATGAACGGGATCCGCTTGGATTTTACTTCATCGGAGTTTACTTCACACTTTAAAACAGAAGAAATCATTTTATATAGTCAGAAATTAAATAGACTAAACATCTCCGACCCTTACCGTGCCCCTGGGATACTTTTTAAAACGCCAGAAGCAGTCGGAGCGGGCTTCTTACCGGCACAACACCGGACCTGACCGGGGAACCCCTTGGGATTCCCCCCGCCGGAGGAGCTGGGGAGAAGGTCTGGGACTCTCGACTCTACTGCCCGCTCCGACGCCAGAAGCTGTCGGAGCAGACTTCTTACCGGCACAACACCGGATGTGACCGGGGAACCCCTTGGGATTTACCCGGAGGAGCTGGCTCCGGCGGCTGGGGAGAGGGAAGTCACGCTACTGCCCCCGCAACCCGACTCCGGATACGCGGATGAAAATGGATGGATGAACGGACAAATAACAGATTTACATGTAAGTAGTCTCGGTGAGACAGATAATAGCAATCCAAAGTGCTTTTTATGTGTGATCTGACAACTGATCAACCATTGCTTAAAAATTAAATACAGCTTAGCCGGTTAATTGCTGTCATCATAAAACACGAAAACGGCAGCACGCAGAACTCACGAGGCAACGTTTTACGTGATGTTTACTTGCTACTATGAGTAATAAGACGGAAAAAGCCACGCCAAAATAAGTTTAGGAAGCCCACTAAGAATCATAATAAAAGCATTTAAAATAAATACCACACACAGTTGAGGAAACGTTGGTTTAAGTACCTGATATGAAGCGGTCGCTGCATAAGTGAAAACCTTTACTCTCGGGATCCCACAGCTTCATTTTCACCCGGTCACTAGCGCGTTTTATTACAATGATCCAACGTTTGCGGTGCTCCGGATCTTGGGGAATCCTGTAGATGGCTCATTCCTTATGTCGTCCGCGTCTGTTCTGCATCCTGGGGCACAACAGGAATCTACCATATTTCCCGTTTGATTGAGTTTTCTGACAATAACAAATAGTCCAGCTGCCGGCTTCTGCATGCCAATATGGCGCCGTTTCGATTTGAAATGTTGCATGCCGGGAGAAGTGACGTCAACTCCCGGAGCTCTATAACCGATGCTGCGTGTTGAGGGAGAGAGGTTTTTTTTTGCAGAAGGTTTCCAGTCGAGGTCATTGAGTACCAGACTGCAGGCTGTCCCATCAGAGGTGTTGGTAATGTATGGATGAGCTGTATAAATAAATGCCCCACGCTGTGTTTTGGACAAGCTGTCTGTCTCTTGTGTGTTTGATAAGGCAAAAGAACCACACTGTCGCCCATCATGCTTCTGAAACGTTCTGAAACAACGTCAATGCTGATTGGATACATTCCCATTCCTACCGTTTGATTTTCTTGTCAGCAATTGGACAACTGGTCCCGTCTTGTTTGGGCGATTGAAAAACAGCACACAACCTCCACCGCTCGGCAGAGACTGGCAGAGATCGGCAGAGACCGGCAGAGACTGGCAGAGAACAATATATATATATATATATATATATATATATATATATATATATATATATATATATATATATTAATATATATGATTTATTTTTGTTACAAAACACACAATTAACTTAGAATATGTGATTATTGTTAATTTTATTTATTTATTTTTAAAAATAAAAATTAAAAACACAAGGGAAACTGGGAGGGCGGCGCCCTATCGCCCTCTACTGGCCAGCCGCCACTGCTCTGTAGCTCCGGTAGGGAGGTTCGACCTTGCTTTGCAGGTCTGCAGGTCCTGTTATCCGAAAGCTCCCTAGTGAAGTCCAGACAAAGATTTCTTTGTTATACCAAGCACCTGGGAATGTTTTTCTCCCTGCGTGAGAGTCTGTGAAGGGAGTGGGTGTGTTTATCTTTTATTGTATATGTGCTCTGTATTTTCAATAAAACCTTTCTGCAGACTTTTGCCAGTCGAGAGACCGGTCAGACAGCTCGTGTGTATCTTCTTTTTCTCCGATTTTGCAAAGTCTGATGGTTGATTATTGGTGATTGATATTGATAATCTATAACCTGATAACTCTAACCCATTTGTGTGTGTTGGACTTTCTTTGAGGTAATCCTGGATTGAATAACAAAATTACCCAACATTACTCTGAAAAATTTTTGACTCACACAAAGATTTTTTTGTCTTCTATTGAGCTGAAAGGTGCCTATAAAAGATACCTGCTTGAATGTCCAAAAGTCTATCACTAATACTTCTTGAGTGCTTCTTTGTCAGGTTCTTCAAAGGCACCCAGTCCTCATTCAATCTGGTTCAACACCATCAAGATGATGAGGTTTACTGTGGACCAGTTATTTTATATTGCAAGTCTAAAATGTAGATTCTGTTAACAGATTTATTGGCTTCGATGAGGGCTGCACAGTGGTGCAGTTGCTAGCGCTGTTCCCTTGCAGCAAGAAGGTCCTGGGTTCAACTCCCAACCTGGGGTCTTTCTGCATGGAGTTAGCATGTTCTCCCTGTGCATGCGTGGGTTCTCTCCAGTTACTCTGACTTCCCCCCACAGTCCAAAAAGATAACTGTCAGGTTGATTGCTTTCTCTAAATTGTCCCTAGATGTGTGTTTGTGTGTGTGTGTCTGCTCTGTCTTCTTGATCCCCAGTGAGTCGTGGTGGATGGCTGCTTACACTGAGCCAGGATCCTCTGGAAGTTCCTTCCTGTTAAAAGGGAGTTTTCCTCTCCACTGTCGCTAAATGCTTGCTTAGTATGAGGATTGCTATGAAGTCACTGACACTAGTCAGTGACTTGATGCAATTTGCTGGGTTCCTTATATAGGAAACATTTTTCTGATTGGCTTAATGAACTGACCTGGATTGGAATGTTGACTATGTGAAGTGCCTTGAGACGACTCTTTTCGTGATTTGGCGCTATATAAATAAACTTGGATTGAATTTAATTGAATCATGAGTTGTACGTATTTTTGCGTGTCCCCTGTTTTCTCTTTCTGCAGGTCTAGAAGCAGATTCTTGTACATCATTTGTTGTTTATTTTTATGACCTTCATGACACAATGGCTTTTACGAATGTAGTGCAGACATTTAACTTGAAGAGGTGTCATGATCTGCGTCTGTGTCTTCCCCAAGTGTCTCCTTATGTCCTCCATCCCTCTTTAGATTCCCCTTTTGTGTCTCATAGCACCCTCATGTGTCCGTTGTCTGCGTCCATTATGTGTCTTATGTCGGAAGTCCTTTAAGTCAATTCCTCCCAGGTCTTGTGTCATCTCAGTCATCCCCAGGCCCTCCAGGTCTCATTTACATTCTGTGTCCTTGTAGTCCCCATCTTCTTTGTCCCCATCTCGACGTGTGTGTGTGTGTCAGTCCCCTGCTCAGTGTTTGCGTGTGTGTGTGTGTGTGTGTGTAGTTCTGTGTGTGTGTGTGTGTGTGTGTAGTTCTGTGTGTGTGTGTGCTTGTCCATTCCCCATTCCTGTTTATATTAGTGCATTTGTGTGTGTGATGGTGTGTGTGTGTGTTTGTCCTTCCCGCGGCCTTTAGGTTTAGTTTTGTGTTTTAGAGTTTTTTAGGTTTATTTGGCCCTCCTCTGTTTCTGTTTGCCCATTTTGATTATTAGATTCACCTGTCTTCCCTCCAGCTCTCAATTCACACACCTGCCGCCATTTTCCCTAATCACTTCTCCCTGTGTACATAAGCCCTGTCTTGTCTGTGTCTGGTGTCGGTTCATTGTTGTTTGTTTGTCAGTGTTTAGTGCTCTGTGTAAGCTTTCGTTCCTTTTTATTTTATTTTTTTTACCGTGTCCTGTCTGGCTGTGAAGCAAGCCAAATTGATGTCTGAATGCTGGTGACAAGCCTTACAGATTTATTCTCAGGTGGAGCATCAAAGCGTTTGCTTTTAATGTCACGCCTGATACTTAAAACTTTATTGTTATTGTTGTTGAATGCTTTGTAATTCCGACCAGACACGGAGACAGAGGTGAAAGAGAGAGGAAAAGAAAAGGTGGGGAGAGAGGGGGGGGGGGGGGGTCCACAAAAATAAACAATAATGAACAAGAGTCTGCTTCTAGACCTGCAGAAAAAGGACAAAAAAAAGGGACACAAAAAAGGGCCACAACAACAATACAACAAGATCTACCTATCACTGCGTCAACTTGATGAAAAGAAAAAAATATATATATATATAATCAACATTGCTTAACTGAAGAATCACGATAATAAATCACAACGCATTAAGTGCCCACCATAGTCTTAAGACCTGTGTTTAACGTGCCCAAGCCCATACTTTTGAGAGCACCATGTGAGCACCTGTGTGTGTACACGCGCTTGTTTATGTAAGGTTTATCTATAGGAGCGTCCAACAGAGAGTGTGAGGGACCACAGATCCGCCCCCCAAAGATGCGCAGGAGACGGGGGGAGCTCCAAGTCCCAGAGATCCAGGCGCTGCCCCACAACGCAGAAACCCCAAGGAGACTGCAACCAGGAAGGCCCCCGCCCCCCTCGAGAGGCACAGAGGATCGCCCCGGGGGGCCACAACCAGCAGCCGGCAGAGTCCCCGGAGATATCAGCGGCAAGCCCACAGGCCCGCCCGCAGCCTCCCACCCCCTAGCCGGCCGAGCCCGGGACCCAGCGACCCGGGACCCAGGGGCGACCACCCCCGCCGGGGACCCAGCGGAGCCCAGGGACCCAGACCCCACCAGGCAGCCACCGGGATCTAACAGGCAGATGCCAAAATCTTAAACCCCCAGACCCGGTTGCCACGAACACTCAGGCAGACCAAGGCACAAGCCCCCACACCAGGTGTGGCAGGGGGAGGGGGGACAGAGATCTATATCATCAAGAGAAGTTCCAGGAGAGGGGAGGACCCAAAGGCCCCACCTGACATATACAGTCATACACAAACACAGTCACACGCTCCCTCCCTCATGCTCACACATGCACATACAACCCAAGACTTACAAAAATGCACGCCGGACACCCACTCATGCTCCCCATACACACCCTATTCACTCTGGTCCCGGTACTGCTGCACATTGGGTAAAACCATCACCGGTAACCAGAGTTTGACCCTTTCTGCTGGGGTGCTGATGAGCAGGCTCCCCCGCCCAACGCTGAGCACAGCAACCCACCACCCAGACCCCAACCAGACGGCCAGATCTCCCTCCTAGCCTCCAGCCCCAGGAAGCCTAGCAACAATAGAGGTGGCTAAGACCCCTAGTCTCCCTCCGCCTGCTCCAATATAGTGTTGTGTGATCATGAGGTGTATTCCATGGCTGTGGTGAGTGGGCATTGCGGGCATCATCCAGCATATGCCAGCTGATGCCACCGCACCACCCCACTTACACCCTCAGTCATCAGTGTCTAAGTGCGGTTTAAAATTGGAAGTGGGCACCGGCACTCGGGAGGAGGCTGAAATATCCCCCTGCCAAATGACGTTGAATGTGCTCACTCCCAAGGCCCTAAGTGTGTGTTTGTGTGGAATGTCGTCAGTGGAAGTGTATAAGGTGCAAATAAAATTGGGGGGCAGGTTTCCACAGGAATGCGGAAATGGGGTCCATACCCGCACTCCCTGACTTGCCCACCCCCCAAGGTCCTATGTGTATGTTTGTGTGATGATGTGAGGAGCAGGAGGAGAGAAATATGCGGGGATGGGGAGGAATGGCTGGTTGGGCTTAGCCCTCCAGGGAGCCAGCTCCCCTACTGGCCCCAATAGGCACCTCTGTTGTCAAACCGCCACCCAGGGCATGGAGACCCCAGCCCATCCTGCCAGGGCCCAAAGCAGCAGCATTACAGAGCCTCACGGAGTCCGAGGGCACCAACCCAGCCCCACCCCAGCAGAATATCTATGCCCACCCCTGCATTTGCACAACTTCCAGAATATATAAGACATGGGACATCCAGGTAAGGTTGGGTCCTCCCCCTCCTGGACCTCCCCCTCCCCTGTGATGGAACAGCAGAGGAGCCAAGGCCTACCTGAGGCCCCCGAACCCGGGCCAGGCACTGCTGGGTGTCCCTGCCTTCTTCCCGGCAGCATACATGTCAGGACCCGACCCCCAAGGCCCCGCCCAGATCCCCACACGGGGCCGGCCACCCCCAAACCCCGAGCCCCCAGGCCCCCACCCAGACCCGCCATGGGGCATTGCAGCCGCCAGGCAGTGACCCATGGCCGACGCCAAGATCCCCAAGAGGCCCTACTCACAACCGCCAGCAGTCCACCCCCCGAGGCAACCCAAGCACCTCCAGAGGGGGGCAACGGCCCCCCAGCCCCAGACACTCCCAGTGAACCCACCTCCAGGGAACATCCGGATACTCCAAACTCAGACCCCCCCCCCACCACCACCACCACCACCACCATCCCGCAGGACAACATCAACGGCCCCCACCCTCGCTATGTGATGAAACCGATCAAAGGAGCCCAGAGAGATTCATCTGAAGTGGAAGCAGAGGCTATATCAAGTGCAATATGATCTAACAAAAGATTTCTATACTGGTTAATGCAGAGACTTTCTCTATTTTTCCAATTCAAGAGGATAGTTTTCTTAGCGATGCACATGGCAGTCAGAACCAGGTGAACCAAAGATGTTGCAATCGGGACATCGTCCAGCTTCCCCAGTAAACAAAGAGAGGGGGAAGTTGGGATATGACATTTCAGACATTTTGACAGATCCTCACATACTCTACCCCAAAATTCCTGGACAGGTGGGCAAGACCACAGTGCATGAATGTAATTGTCAGGAATGTTGTTTGTGCAGTGTGTACAGGTGTCAGACGACACAAACCCCATCTTGAACATCCGATTACCTGTATAGTGTACTCTGTGTAGAATTTTGTACTGAATTAATTGTAAATTGGGGTGTCTGATCATTTTAAAAGTTTTTAAACAAGTTTGGGACCAGAAGTCCTGGTCAAAGCTAACTGATAGATCCACCTCCCATTTTTCAATAGGGATTGCAATTTTATCGTCTATTTTGGACAGTGTCTTATATACTTTAGACAGTAGTTTGGGGGGTTTGAGATTATAAAAGTCTAATACCCTTGGTGGTGTTTGTAATTCTATTTTATTGAGCTTAAATTTTTGTTTGACTACAGATTTAATTTGGTGATATTCTAAAAAGCTATTCTTATCCATTCCACATTGGGAGACTATTTGATTAAATGGGATGAAGTCCAGTCCTTCATATATGTGTTCCAGGTATAGGATTCCTTTATTTTTCCAGTCCGGAAGGTTCATCATTTTGTTGTTTTGCAAAATGTCAGGATTGTTCCAGATAGGTGTGCGTCTGCATGGTACTAGTGAAGACTCTGTCATTTTAAGATACTCCCACCATGCTGTCAGAGAGGTGCTGATACTAATACTTTTGAAGCTTTCATGTTTTCTTATGCTTGAGCTAATAAATGGTAAGTCTGAAAGCTCTATCGTATTGCAAAGTGTCTGTTCTATATCTAACCAGGACTCGTCTAATGGGTTATCTTGCAACCATCTTGGTATATATTGCAGCCTGTTGGCTAAGAAATAATAATAAAAGTTGGGTAAATCCAGTCCTCCTCTGTCTTTGGTCTTCTGAAGCGTTTTTAAGCTAATTCGTGGAGGTTTATCCTGCCAAAGGAATTTAGTAATTGAGGAGTCCAGAGATTTAAACCAGTCAGCTGGTGGTTTGTTTGGGATCATCGAGAATAAGTAATTTATTCTGGGTAAGACCATCATTTTAATTGTAGCCACTCTCCCCATGAGTGATATTGGTAAGGATTTCCATCTTGCAAGATCATCTTCCACTTTCCTTAAAATTGGGGTGTAGTTTAGTTTGGTTAGATCTGCTAACTTGGGAGAGATATTAATTCCCAGGTATGTGATATTCCCTGACTCCAATTGTGTATTAAGCAAATTGACAAATGAGAAATTAATTGGTAGAACTGTGGATTTTAACCAGTTTATAGAGTAATCTGAAACTCTTGAAAAAGAGTTTATCAGTTCTATTGCTTGGGAGAGAGAGGATTGAGAATTCTGGAGAAAGAGTAAAACATCATCTGCATAAAGACTGATCTTATGTTCTATTTTCTTACACTTTATCCCTTTAATATCTGTTGTTTGCCTAATTGCTGCTGCTAGTGGTTCAATAAAGATAGCAAAAAGTGAGGGGGAGTGTGGGCATCCCTGCCTGGTCCCCCTCTGAAGACAGAAGCTAGCTGATATTTGGTCGTTCGTCCTGACACGTGCTGTTGGTGAACTGTATAATGTTTCTAGCCAGTTTATGAAGAAGTTCTCAAAGCCAAATTTATGTAAAGTTGCAAATAAGAACTTCCAGTTAACTCTATCAAAAGCTTTTTCTGCATCTAGAGATAATATACTAGTTTCTATGTTTCTACTGTAAGAGAAATCTATCAAATTAAGTAATCTACGTGAGTTTGTGGATGACTGTCTGTCACGTTTTGGTGTAGTAGGATGTTTAGGACCCAAAATGCAGATAACCAGATGAACCAGGCAGGAGGTAGAGGATGAAAATAAATCCTTTATTTAGGAGTAGTCCAAAGGCAGGGAGCCAAAACCAAAAATCCAAATGACTAAACCAGAGATCCAAAAACACTAGAAGCTAGAGAGCAGACGAGACTGACAAGAAACAATGAACCGACAAGAACACAGAGACAGACAGGGCTTAAATACACTGGGAGGAGCAATCAGGGAAACAGGAAGCAGGTGTGTGGGGTGAGCTGCTGGAGGGAAGGCAGGTGACACTAATCGACACAATGGGGAAAACAGAAACAGAGGATGGAGGACACCAGGAGGCACATAAAGGAGGGGGGCAGATGCAGACCATGACAGTACCCCCCCCCCCCCCCCCTCTAAGGGCGGATACCAGACGACCACCAGACAGACAAACACCACAAGCAAAAGACAAGACAAAAACAAGACACGAAACTACCAGAGGGAGGGAGAGGAGGGAGCAAACAAAACACAACCCAAAAAGGGGCGGGCGAGGAGAGAACAGGAGACCCTGGGAGGCCGGCGACGGGGGACCAGGAGGCGGGACGAGGGAAGCCTAGGGGGCCGGCGACGGGGGACCAGGAGGTGGGACGAGGGAAGCCCAGGGGGCCGGCGACGGGGAACCAGGAGGCGGGACCAAAGATGCCCAGGGGGCCGGCGACGGGGAACCAGGAGGCGGGACCAAAGATGCCCAGGGGGCCGGCGACGGGGAGCCAGGAGGCGGGACCGAAGAAGCCCAGGGGGCCGGCGACAGGGAACAGGGGTCTTAGAGGAGGAGGACGAGGAAGGAACTCCGGAGCCTGGGGTGACAGGAAGCCTTGACACTGGGAGACTTGGGGAGACGGGAGGGCTAGAGACTGGGCGACTTGTGACGGGAACTCTTGAGGCTTCTGGGAACGGGGTGACATCGACTTCAGAGCAGGGTGCGTCTGCTTCGGGGCCCGGGGACGTGGGTGCGTCTGCTTCGGGGCCCGGGGACGTGGGTGCGTCTGCTTCGGGGCCCGGGGACGTGGGTGCGTCTGCTTCGGGGCCCGGGGATGTGGGTGCGTCTGCTTCGGGGCCCGGGGATGTGGGTGCGTCTGCTTCGGGGCCCGGGGACGTGGGTGCGTCTGCTTCGGGGCCCGGGGACGTGGGTGCGTCTGCTTCGGGACTCGAGCCGGGTGCGTCTGCTTCGGGACTCGAGCCGGGTGCGTCTGCTTCGGGACTCGAGCCGGGTGCGTCTGCTTCGGGACTCGAGCCGGGTGCGTCTGCTTCGGGACTCGAGCCGGGTGCGTCTGCTTCGGGACTCGAGCCGGGTGGCGTCCACTTCTGGCCCAGGGGCGTCGAATTCTGGCCCCGGGAACCATGGATGGGCTGGACCGGAACCCGTGCTTCTTCCTCTGCCGAGGCAGGATGCGATGAGTCCACCTGGACCACCGCTGAGGCGAGGTGCGATGCGTCCCCTTGGACCACCGCTGAGGCGAGGTGCGATGCGTCCCCTTGGACCACCGCTGAGGCGAGGTGCGATGCGTCCCCTTGGACCACCGCTGAGGCGAGATGCAATGCGTCCCCTTGGACCACCGCTGAGGCGAGATGCGATGCGTCCCCTTGGACCACCGCTGAGGCGAGGTGCGATGCGTCCCCTTGGACCACCGCTGGAACAGGATACGGTGAAGGCAGGTGGAGCTCAAGCTCGGACTGCAGAGCAGGGGCCTCTTGGACATGTGGAACAGCTCTGGCTTCAGGAGACTGCTGGTGATGGTGGTGACGTCTGCGACGAGCACGGCTTCTCTGAGGTGCGGGGATGACGCCGGAAATGCCAACTGGTCCTGGTGGAGGAGTGGTTGCTCGGCCCATCGGAGGTTCTGCAATGGCGCCAGTCAAAACAAAGGGAGAAAAGGAGTGACAGCCCACCGGAGATGGAGAGGTGGCGCTGTCAGGACCAGGTGAAGGTGTGGAGCTGTGGCACATCAGAATGGAGGAGATGCTCATAGATGGTGGTGGTGGCGGTGGTTTGTAGCCGAAGGTTGCCAGCAGCTCCTTAGCGAACGGCCAAAATGACACCTCTTCTATGGGATGGATGTCGAAATATCGGGTGGCCCACCGCAGGGCTCTGCCTCCCAGGCAGAGCACCAGGTATGAAACCTTATTAAACTCAGATGAGTTCAAGTCCACACAGCTGGCAACATCCTGGATAAATGTCCAACAGTTCTCAGGCTCACCATAAAAACGGTACATCTGGGTCATCTGCTGGGTCCTGGGTGGTCGGTCCATTCTGTCACGTTTTGGTGTAGTAGGATGTTTAGGACCCAAAATGCAGATAACCAGATGAACCAGGCAGGAGGTAGAGGATGAAAATAAATCCTTTATTTAGGAGTAGTCCAAAGGCAGGGAACCAAAACCAAAAATCCAAATGACTAAACCAGAGATCCAAAAACACTAGAAGCTAGAGAGCAGACGAGACTGACAAGAAACAATGGACCGACAAGAACACAGAGACAGACAGGGCTTAAATACACTGGGAGGAGCAATCAGGGAAACAGGAAGCAGGTGTGTGGGGTGAGCTGCTGGAGGGAAGGCAGGTGACACTAATCAACACAATGGGGAAAACAGAAACAGAGGATGGAGGACACCAGGAGGCACATAAAGGAGGGGGGCAGATGCAGACCATGACATTGTCTACCTTTAATGAAACCAGTTTGGTCAGGGTGTATTATGAAGGGGGTTACCTTCTCTAATCTTTTGGCCAGGGCTTTACAAATTATTTTGAGATCAACATTAATAAGAGAAATTGGGCGATAGCTGGTTGGAAATGCTGGGTCTTTGCCTGGTTTTAACAAGAGACTAATATTGGCTGAATTCATGTTTGGCTGTAATCTGCCACTCTCTTCGATTTCCCTCACCATTCTGAAAAATGTTGGAGCCAGAATGATCCAGAATTCTTTGTAGAATTCTACTGGGAACCCGTCTGGACCTGGAGCTTTCCTATTAGTCATGGATTTAAGGGCTTCCTGGAGCTCCGCTGATGTTAGTGGCGAGTCCAGGACTGTAACTTGGCTGTCTGATAATTTAGGAAGTGTTATCCTGTCAAGGAACTCATTGATCTCATTATCTGATGGGTTTATCTGTGGTGAGTACAAAGTTTGGTAAAAGTCTCTGAAGGTGTTGTTTATTCTTTCAGGGTCATTAACTATATTCCCGGTTGAGTCTTTAACAGCAGATATGGTAGTTTTCTCTTTATTTATTTTTAATTGGCTAGCTAAGAATTTACCTGATTTATTACTATGTTCGAAGTTTTCTATTCGTAGTCTTTGTGCTAAAAATTGTGTCTTTTTGTCAATAACTCCATGAAGTTCTAATTTAGCTTTATGTAGTTTGCTCATTGACTCTTCTTCTGTGGATGCCTCTAAAGACTTGATGATTTCCTCTAACTCCTGAATACGTTTGTTTTCTGTTTTTTTCCTATGTGATGAGAAAGAGATTATTTTACCTCTCATCACTGCCTTTCCTGCCTCCCAAAGAATAGGTGCTGATGTTCCAGGCAGGTCATTATGTTCTAAATATAAAGCCCACTCCTTTTTTAAAAAATCTATAAAACCTTCGTCTTTAAGCAGTGATGTATTAAACCTCCAGTTTTTGCTTGGTGGGATTGTCTTCTTATTTACCAGAGTTAAAGAAACCGGAGCTTTCGTTCCTGTCCCCAGTTTGATATCCAAGTGAGTTTAGTTTTTTCAGCTTTCTGGGTTTTTGGATTTTGGCTCCCTGCCCTCTTGGATTTATTTCTGTTTCACCCCTACAAATAAAAGTATTTTTCTTTATCTCAACTCCTGCTTTCGTTTCATCCTGGGTTACTGCATTTTTGGGTCCAAACCAACCTTTCAATGTGACAGAATGAACCGACCAAACCAGGACCCAGCAGAACTTCCAGCTGAACCAGCAAAACACCGTATGTACACCTACCATGGAGATCCGGACACCTGTTGGGGTTTTATCCAGGACTGTGCTCATAGCCTGGACATGACTTCCTCCAAATTTAATAAGGTCTCATTCATGGTACTTTGCCTTAGGGATGGACCTCTGGAGTGGGCTGCAGAGTATCTGGAAATAAATCCAATTAGGACTGTTTCATTTTGGGACTTTGCCAAGAAGCTGCTACGAGCCTTTGGCCATTACCCCCCTCCACCGGTCACTTTTGCAGCTTCCTCCTCCATGTCCCCTTCACCTGTTGCGAGACTCCAGTCCCTTCCTGCTTCGGTCCAAACTATCAGAACCGGCTTCATCTCCTTCACCCCTGAACCTGTTGGTGCCATCTCAGCACCTCTGATGGGCCAACCCGCCACACCTTCGTTTGGTCCTGAACATGGTACCGCTACCTCCTCTCGACGACGGCATCGCCATCGTTTCCAGCAGCCTCCTGTGAGCAGAACCGCATCATCAGCCCAGGTGTTCCGGTTCGGCAAACTCAGCACGAGCTTCACCCGTGTAAGGTTATGAAGTTCATGGTTTTCAACTCCATACAGCTGGCCCCTGGGCACAATAACACCGTGTAGAAAAACCAAGGTCGGGTTGTTCCTCAGACTGTTTACATTCCAGGAGAAGAGTCCGAAGGAGAAGAAGAAGCTTTACTTAATCAAAGTACTTTATTTGTGATTAAAATTATTAAGCAAAACAGATGTTGATCAACAATAATCAAGTGAATGATCTGTGAAATAAATATGTCATGAATTATGTTTAATGAAACCAGGACTACGGTGCAGACATACTGATCCTCATCTCCATAGAAACGCATGACACATTGTTCCAACCAATCAGAGCTTTCGGCTGCCGCAGGAGAATCTGGTGTTGACTTCAAGTGTCCAATCTACTTTACTGAAACTTATCAACAATTCAGAGATATAAACCAAGGCAACGCCATTTTTTAAGTTAGTTCCATCTTGACTTCAGTTCTGTTCACCATCATCCTAAAGACAAGCGCAGCCTGGCCGGATGCGTTTTCTTTAAACTAAGAACTGTGAAATGGGAGATTTTCGTCGTTTAACAACCAGACGACGTCCTTTCAAAACAAGAGCACCTGCTGACGCCGCTGAACAGTACCGGGGTCAACCCTCCAGACGGGCTTTGAAACGTTGTGATCGCTGCACCGACAGCTCCACCGTACGTCCGAGGTTTCCAGACCTGGCAATTCCTGATCTACTTGGGAGACCCCACTGGGTACGTACACGGCAAAATAGCGGCTCATGTCATCACTTTATAAGCCTCGTGATACCTAGTCATAACAAAGACGACCAGATTCGATTACATCATCCTAGAGAATCTGAACCAGATACACACACTCACACACACGCACCAACACAACATCCGAATCCATTCTCATCCATCACAGAGTAGTCCTGGTAGATTGTTTAGAATTTATAATTCAGAAATTAAAGATTCTCAAACGATCCCATCTCTCTCTCTCTTTTATTGCCTCAAAGTCAATACAGAGTGTTTAATTAAACTCCCTGATGATAAAAAAAGCCTATTCTTCTGTTTATAAAAAGTGAACTACTAACACTGTATTAAAATACAACTTTGGTTAGTTACATCACTTTGATTCCGTTACATATGGCGAGCCAAGCGTGATATCTGCACAGTTTATTACACTTTGTGCCGACTCTGAGACATTTTATTTGGGATTTTTAGTTCACTGTCTGTGTTAGAGAAAAGGAAAAAGGTGAGCGCTTCCTCCTTCAGCTCTCAGAAAGGGGGGGTGCACATTCATCACCCTCCAACAGGGGGCGCTGTTTAATCAAAACACCTTAAGTGCTGACGTGTGCTGGTGGCCATTTTGAGGCCTACATCTAAGGGTAAACATTTCTCCTGTTTTATTGCATTGGAACCGTCTGTTTATTGTTTGTCGTGGTGTTTGTGACACTGTGTGCGTCCATTTGTGTAATCGGAGACTGAAGACTCCGTCGGAAATTTATTTCCATTCGATGAGCGCAGGATTCGCGCTGTTCTTTGTCGGAATTCTCGTTAGCACCTGCCGTTGCTTGACTGCTCGGTGAACGCTGTCAGCCGAGAACACCCGCAGAGCGGTACTGAATCCAGATTGCGTACACTATTGAGACCCTTTCAATCACGGAGCGAGAGGCCCGTTGGTTGATCGAGGCAATTTTGAGACCCTGATCGCTACAGGGCGTTCGCTAGCATTAGCCGACGAGCTAACTAGCCACTCTCGGTGTGACGGTTCGGGAACGCGTCCCGCAGAGCTTTCTAGCCGTTCCGACGCAGCGGAACTGCGTCCTTTAATCCGCTAAACCTTCCGGTACGGAGTACTTTAAGGTAACGTTAGCGGCGGTTCTAAAACACGTTGCGGTGCTTAGAGTCGTGTTTCTGCTACGGGGGTAACGTCGTGTGACGGAGAGCGCATGCGCACAACTCCGCCATCTTGGGTGGCCCGACACGTAGCTCGACCGGCCATTTTGGGCAGGTCAGAGGCGTTTGGCATTTTGGCATTACTAAACAGTTTTGGCCTGGCAGGGATTAAATAAAATAAATACTACATTACAGTTATTCCTTTCACCACTTTTACTTGTCAATACTTCTTCTTTAGACATTTTACTTGAAGATGTCTGCCGCAGAAGCGAATCCTGGCTCACTGGGACGCCAGGTGATTTATGCCGTGGAAAGTGTAGTTGGAGAGGCGACTTTGAGAGAACATCAATATGAGGAAGGTCTGGGGGGGAGATCCACTGATGACCTGCTGGAGTTACTTGGGACTACCGTGAGCCGTGTTCCCACATCGGGTAAGGCTCTTGGAACAAAAGAACGCACGACTGTCTTGGTGGATTTCTCGGTCCTGCTGTCGCATTTGTGGGAGAAAGAGGTAGGTATACGGGACACGATCGTCAACCAGCTGGTGGTAGCGGAGACTGATAGAGACATGGCGTTCCGTGCCAAGACCCAGATGGCGCAGGAGCGGGACATGGTGGTGAATGAGAACTTTGCACTACACCAGGAAGCGACTGAGCTTAAAGCTGAGGTAGCGAATCTGAAGAAAGAACTGGAGCTTATGAAGGCACGGCAGGCGGGACCGTCTGCCCTGAAAGACGAACGGCCTTCGACCTCTCGGACATCACCATCACATCCGACCCATTACATCGTGGACGCTGCTCCACCGGCGGGTAGGGGCGCATCCGATGCGGTTGGCAGAGGTCAGGGTCATCATCCGGTGCCACCTAGCCCATATGGACCTCCTCCACCTGACGTGTACCGTGGTTATCCTCAGCCGGACATCTACAGGATGTCTCGGAGCGTGAAAAACTTCAGCCCTAAGCCGGATACTTCGTACCCGGTTGATGCGTACCTGAGCGACCTCCGGCACCACTTCAGGCGGTGTCCGGTAATGTCCATGGAGGACAAGATCTTTGTGATAAGACTGAGCTCCGATGGCGTGGGTTCGCTCATTGATCGCAAGCGTAACGACATTGGGGATGACTACGAGAAGCTAGAACAGGTGGTTCGGCAGGAGTACACCTACAACACACAGCGGCCTGGCTTACAGCTAGCCTTATCAGTCAAACAGGGTCACGCTGAAGACCCGCAAGTCTATTATCAACGCCTATTCAACGCGTACTTTGGTACAGAATGCAAGGATGGGATGGAGGAGGATAACAGTTTTAAGGCTTTATTCCTCGAAAATCAGCATGCCCACTACAGCTCATACATGGGTACGGTGGACACAGACACCACGCCCATGAGGGAACTCAGACGGATGGCGAGCTGCGCCTTCATGCGGTTCGGTAAAACCGGAAAGGGATCTAACAATCCATCAGTTATGGCGTTAGGAGACAGAGACGCGCTGCAACTAGAGGGTGCTGAATATAGGGATCGCAAGCCAAAAGGGTTTAAAGCTGGACCTCAGAAAAAGGGGGGCCAGCATGATGATGACAGACAATATCGGCCATTCAACAAGCGACGGGACCCGGAGAGACCCCGGACCCCACCGCCTGCTCGCGGAGGGGCCCCTAAGTCACCGCGGACAGGACGTGTGGAACGCCGTGTTTCTTTCGAGAAAAAGGGGGGTTCTCCGAGGCCCGGCAGGAGGGCGTCGCCTCACCCGGATAGGGGTCGCACGCCTCCGAGGGCGAGCTCCCCGTATGCGTCCCGCGGGAGTCACAGCCCCGTTAGAGGGCGGGACCGTGAGTCTGAGGATACCACCGAAGAGGAGCGTCGGATGGTGAAGGAACTCCTTCGCCGGATGCGGGCTGACAAGACAACGACAAGGGAGGTCCTGTGTGCGACGACGAGAAGGGTTTCGCCGCCACACTGGGAACCAGCAGCTGGGGCCAGAGCGGTGGACGTTAGACCCTCCATGATGATTGGTACGCCGGCACCTGCAGCGTCGGTGACTCGTGCGGGGGTTGGTACTGCCAGCGCTCGTGAGGTGACAAGCGGAGGCCTAGTGACCTGGCCTACCGACCGACGACACCAGCCTACCATATCCGAATGTCGGTCTGACGACTCGGACTTTGTCCTTGGCAATATCGTCAGACGGGGGCACTCGGGGAAACCTCACGTTCTAGTGACTATGGCGGGGGTGAGAGACTGTGAGGCTCTTGTAGACACGGGTTCAACTACCACAGTCATGTCCCGGTCTGCTTGGGAGCAGGTCCGCCGGGCTGCGGAGTCGAGGGGTCGAGACTTGGCGTTCGCGCCTGGCACGGTGCGGGTTCCAACGCTCGCTGGCGTCGAGATCCCCTTTAAAGGTTTGGCGCTCATCGACATCTCGGTGGGGTTCATGACCGTGCAACACCCGGTGTTGGTGGCTGACGTCGACTCATTTCCACTCCTGCTGGGGTGTGACCTGTTGAATCGCCTTGGGGCGGAATTTGACTTGAGTGATTGGACGCTCCGGACTACTTTTACCAGTCCGGTGCCTTTGGAGGCCCTTGAACACCTCGATGTGGATTCCGAGGGTGAGGACGACGACGGGGTTGTCGAACCGGTCGATCGGTCGGTCGCCGGGGGTGGCCGTGCCGTCCGGGGTATTTGCGTGGTCACGGTGAGACCTTTCCAAACGGAGTTGGGGGACTTGTCCATCCAAAGGGGGGTTGGTGGTTGCGATGAGAAAGCACCCGTGCCAGCCAGCCCTGCGATGGGGGATCCGCCTACCAAAGGGGGTGTTGCGGACAGGGTTGCCACTCCAATCGACGCCCGGAGCCTTGGGGGGGATGATCCCGACCGTGCACAATGGGTGGTGAAGGTCGGTGACGGCGACGTGCGACGGGCGCTGGTGACCTTGTGCCCGGGGGCAGATGTGTCGCCTACCAAGGGCGTGGGGGTGTGGTGTCCTGGACCGGCGAGGCCTAACTCGGGCATCTCCTACTACACCTGCGCATCGACCAGTGGCCCTGCGGCGCCTCCACCTGCGCCGGACCCTCGCGTGACCACACGAGACTACAACCTGAGACGCCCCTGGTTTCCATTCCCGGCTCCGGTGAGTTATGTTCTGTTGATCGTGTATTTTGGCCTGCTATCACCTGCGGTTGGTACCGATCATCGGCCTCCACTGACGCGACTGTATAGCCCTGGGCCCTCTTCGGGGATCGCACTCCCTGACCGCCCAGGTCTACTGATGACTGACTATCGATTGTACTCGCAAAAGATCTTTGTGCAATTCGACCCCGCTATGGCATGTACTGATAGGATGAAGACGGCCTTCGGCAACCTATCGGAAACGGGTGAACACTGGACTCGTACGATGACACAGCATGCGGTTGCCGATGTCGGTCACATCCTAAAACAAGCGCTAAAATTCACAATTTCTGACAGCCAACTTGCTGGTACCAGGAAAAGACCAAAGCGGTTCCTGGACGGACTTTTCTCTATCGGAAATATTATTGGCAATCTCTTAAATTTTGCGTTCTCTGCCGTCAACTCGGTTGAGATTCACACGGTCCGTCGACATGTTGATGAGCTTAGTAGGGAATACCCGAAACTGCGTAAGCTGGCGCTGCAGCAGCGGCGTGCCCAGGTACAGCTGGGCGTGTCTGAAAAACAGACTATGGTGGTGCTGAACACCCACAGTAACATTTTGCGTAAGACAACGGCCGCCGTGAATGAGTTGCGTTCGTTTGTGGAGGTTGATTATGGTCATACGCAGATGCTGACGGCTTGTTTGGCGGACTATGGTCGGGACGTGAGCGCCTCCATCGACCTTCTCCTTATGGGGAGGATCCCTCCTTACCTAGTGTCACAAGACATGGTCCGGGCTGCGATTGCTAGGGTGACCTCTGAGGCCCCGATTACGCTGCAGGTTCACCTCGGCTTCTCGTTGGGCAGTGCTATTCCTTTATCCGTCATTCCGGAGGCGGGAGAGCTAGCCTTCCTCATAAACTTACCTGTGGTTTCTCCGCGGAACATCTATAGGTTGAAAGATGTAGTGAATGTCGGTAACTGGGTTCACCACTCTCATGTCAAGTTGCATACGCCTCCGGTCATTGCGTATCAGGACCGCGCGCCCCACGTCAGGTTGGTACCGGACTTGAGCGCGTGTTCTCTCAACCGTGGTCTGCACTTTATGTGCCCTGGCACGCCTTTTATACATCGGGAGGCTGTTGTCGTGTGTGGCGTTGATGAGTTGTCTGATACATCTAAATGCCCTATGACGGTGACTCCGCGTTCGCGTGTGGTGAGCAGTAAAGCTGTTATCGTTGGCGACCGTTGGTTGCTCAATACCCCTGCTAGTGATGCTGAAGTTTGCTTTGAGGGTTCGGTATCTACTAAGGTGGACCTACCATCTGCGACCTTGTGGGTGAAGGTTCCCCGGGGTGCAACGGTCCACGTGGGTGAAGTTTCTCTATATCACTTGGATCCTGGTGAGCATAGGTCTGTAGTGGAGTCCTCCACTTTCTATGATAACATCTCTTTTGCTCTTTCCCCAGCGACGGTGGTTCGGGTGGCGTTCGAGGGTCCGACCGTGGTTCGCGTGGGTGTGGTGAACAAAGTGTTGCGTGAGCTGTCGTCGGATCCCGACCTTCGGTTTCGACCAGTGTCTTACTCCTGGTCCTCCGCCGACTCTGTGGTGATATTCATTATAGGCATAAACATCTGCTTGATTTGGACTATGTTCATTTTCCAACACCGTCGGTTCTCCGCCGCATTGACGTTAATGAGAACATCGCTCGATGATGTTAATGGACGTCTGGCTCGGTCCATGGAACCGCGTCGCGATGGACCGCCGGCCCGGGCTGCTGCGCCAGGGACGGTGAGTTCCTCTCCACAGCCTCCTCCTCCTCCTCCTCTGCCGGCATCTGCGACGTAGAGGCGGGAGGATCCCGGTTACCTGACTTGTTGGTTCCACAGATTTCTATCTTTGATTACACAAACTTGTTTATTTGTGGGTGTGCATGGTTGTCTTTCCTGTTATACGTCACGTGCAGACTTAAGGTGTGTTGAGATGGACGTGCTGTGGGCTCCTGGAGTCAGGTGAAAGGCCAGGTAACAGTGAGTGGGTTAGGCCACATAGTGCTGTTGTCCAAAATTTTGTTTTTTTTTTTATCTTTACTAATCACCATTCCTTAAGGGTACATTAACATGAACATGATTACTAACCACTGATTTACATTTTAGTGCTGATTTACATTTCCGTTTTTTTTATAGTACCTTTGACCAGTTGATTTTAACAGTGAAAATTATGTTTGTGATTATCAATTCTGTGATTTATCCTACTGGGCTGTAACCAATTTTGCCCCTGTCCTGACACAAGTATTTACAGTGAGGATTCACTGATACCGGTTAGGGTTTCTTTCATTTTTCTGCTTCTCGCATCATCCCTTTTTGCATCTTACACAGTCAGGGCTGCGTCCATTTCTTCACTTAATGGGTAATTACACGTAAAACTAACACATAGTACAAAAGGCACTCATAGAGTTAGGTTTTTATTATTTTTATTTCTTTGATGACATGAAATGCACTTTTGTCGTGTCTACATTGAAGTGCCTACACTGTGCTCTCTCTCCTCTGTTGAGCTTGTGAGGATCCTGCGTCCTGGGGGTGGATCCGTGACTCGTCATCTGCATCGACTACTCCTGAGGGTGCTCCGGCTCGTTGGCCTTGGGCGACTGTGGTTCCGGCGTGGCTGCTGGGACACCTCATTCGTTGGGTTTACTGTCACCCGCTCTTCCCTTTTTGTGGATTACGATAAGTACTCTTACATAATTCAATTTTTATTTGGAATATTGCCCTGCCTGCTGATACAACAATCGATTTTTGATTGGAATACTACCCTGTTTGTGGATACGTTCAAGATGTGCTCCTGCTTTGCTTTATTGCCCGTGAGGATATGACGGTGCTGTTGCTTCGTTTATGACTTCCATGGGGAATAATTAATAACCTACTGAATTGTGTTCTTCCTGAGGAGTGTGCGAGACTGTTCTCCGGCGTGGGGTTCGTGCCTCACCACAGACGGCTGTTCCCTTGGGATCGCATCCGGTTCTGTTGTCGAGATTCTTCATAACTTGGGTTTGTTCAACGACCAAGTGGTCTCTTGAAGGACCACATTGACCTTGAAAAGGGGGGATATGTAAGGTTATGAAGTTCATGGTTTTCAACTCCATACAGCTGGCCCCTGGGCACAATAACACCGTGTAGAAAAACCAAGGTCGGGTTGTTCCTCAGACTGTTTACATTCCAGGAGAAGAGTCCGAAGGAGAAGAAGAAGCTTTACTTAATCAAAGTACTTTATTTGTGATTAAAATTATTAAGCAAAACAGATGTTGATCAACAATAATCAAGTGAATGATCTGTGAAATAAATATGTCATGAATTATGTTTAATGAAACCAGGACTACGGTGCAGACATACTGATCCTCATCTCCATAGAAACGCATGACACATTGTTCCAACCAATCAGAGCTTTCGGCTGCCGCAGGAGAATCTGGTGTTGACTTCAAGTGTCCAATCTACTTTACTGAAACTTATCAACAATTCAGAGATATAAAACAAGGCAACGCCATTTTTTAAGTTAGTTCCATCTTGACTTCAGTTCTGTTCACCATCATCCTAAAGACAAGCGCAGCCTGGCCGGATGCGTTTTCTTTAAACTAAGAACTGTGAAATGGGAGATTTTCGTCGTTTAACAACCAGACGACGTCCTTTCAAAACAAGAGCACCTGCTGACGCCGCTGAACGGTACCGGGGTCAACCCTCCAGACGGGCTTTGAAACGTTGTGATCGCTGCACCGACAGCTCCACCGTACGTCCGAGGTTTCCAGACCTGGCAATTCCTGATCTACTTGGGAGACCCCACTGGGTACGTACACGGCAAAATAGCGGCTCATGTCATCACTTTATAAGCCTCGTGATACCTAGTCATAACAAAGACGACCAGATTCGATTACATCATCCTAGAGAATCTGAACCAGATACACACACTCACACACACGCACCAACACAACATCCGAATCCATTCTCATCCATCACAGAGTAGTCCTGGTAGATTGTTTAGAATTTATAATTCAGAAATTAAAGATTCTCAAACGATCCCATCTCTCTCTCTTTTATTGTCTCAAAGTCAATACAGAGTGTTTAATTAAACTCCCTGATGATAAAAACAGCCTATTCTTCTGTTTATAAAAAGTGAACTACTAACACTGTATTAAAATACAACTTTGGTTAGTTACATCACTTTGATTCCGTTACACCCGTCATCTCCGCATCCTGTCTCAGCGGTGGTCCCAGAGGATGCATCGCATCCTGTCTCGGCGATGGTCCCGGAGGACGTATCGCATCCTGTTCCGGCGGTGGTCCCGGAGGACGTATCGCATCCTGTTCCGGCAGTGGTCCCGGAGGATGCACCGCATCCTGTTCCGGCGGTGGTCCCGGAGGACGCACTGCATCCGGTCCAGCCCGTCCAAGAGGCCCCGGTCCAGCTCGTCCAAGAGGCCCCGGTCCAGCTCGTCCAAGAGGCTCCGGTCCAGCCCGTCCAAGAGGCTCCGGTCCAGCCCGTCCAAGAGGCGCCGGTCCAGCCCTTCCATGAGGCTCCGGTCCAGCCCTTCCATGAGGCTCCGGTCCAGCCCTTCCATGAGGCTCCGGTCCAGCCCTTCCATGAGGCTCCGGCGCAGCCCGTCCAAGGGGCTCCGGCGCAGCCCGTCCAAGAGGCTCCGCCCAGTCCGGCGCCTCCTTTCTCAGGGTCGACGCCTCCAGTCCAAGGGTCGACGCCTCCAGTCGAAGGGTCCCTGTAGTTTTGTGTCCTGTTTTCGTCTTGGGCGTCTGGTATGCGCCCTTTGGGGGTGGGTGGTGGTGGTGGTGGTGGTGGGGGGTGTGTGTGTGTGTGTGGTTCTGTGTGTGTGTGTGTGTGTGGTTCTGTGTGTGTGTGTGCGCTTGTCCATTCCCCATTCCTGTTTATATTAGTGCATTTATGTATGTGATGGTGTGTGTGTGTGTCTGTCCTTCCTGCAGCCTTTAGGTTTAGTTTTGTGTTTTACAGTTTTTTAGGTTTATTTGGCCCTCCTCTGTTTCTGCTTGCCCATTTTGATTATTAGATTCACCTGTCTTCCCTCCAGCTCTCACTTCACACACCTGCCGCCATTTTCCCTGTAGCGTTGTGGTTTTATGCTCTTTTATGAAAGAGGAACCATGCTACGTATTAATTCGGAATATTAATTTTAATAAATCAATAACCAAATTTTATATTGTTCAGAAGACTCAAAGGTTGTTTTCATCCATAAACTGCCGATAATATCTGAGTGTCTGTGTTTCAGTTCAATGAGGAAACCAGTTTGACGTTTAAAAGTTTTAATTCTTCAAATTAAACTAATGATTTTGAAATTGACAAACAGGAAATACAATCAACATTGGTAACTTCGTGGGACAATCTTTTTAACAGTTGATATGCTGTTATTGCTCAAATAGACCTTCTGGTGAATTTATGAAGATTGAGAATGTTGAGTTGTGAGAGTGATATGAGATGAGATGGATGTGTGTGTGCATCTGATTTTGCTTCAGGAAGAAACAGGTGTCTGAGTGAAAAGTGATGGTTTGAATAAACTTAGGCTTTTAGTTGGAAAAGATGCATCAAAACGCTAAACACCGTGTTCTGTCTCACCGAATTCTTGTGGACCCTCTTTCGGATCCGGGCCGTGGAGGATGTTGGTTCATCCAGATGACACCGGCGGCTGACAGGAGACGAGGTGTCGAACGGAACCGGTCCAGAGTTGCCCTCGGTACATGTTGATGGTAAAGAGTTTTGTCGACGCGCTTTCTTAAGTTAATTCACTCAGAAATCAAAAGACTCGGTAATGAGTCTGCATTAGAAGTTGCGATTCAGCTATTCTGCCTGGCTTGGCAGAAACAGCGTGAAAGGGGGGAAAGAACGAGCCAGCCGGCTCTGCCCCCCCCCCCCCCCCCCCCCTTTCGGTTTTCAGGTCCACTCTCTTTCGTTGTCCAACACGAACTGATATCCAAAAGACTCAAACTTACCAAAAACCTTTCTCTTCTCAAAGCAAAACATGTGCGTCATCAAATGTGTCTGGAGTTTACTGTGGGAAGGTGTGTGTGGGTGTGTGTGAATGTTTGTGTGCTTGAGTGTGAAGGTCAGTACCAAACATTCTCAACACTATTTAAGAATGGATTCATTAATCCATTATAATTACCCCAAAGCATAATAGTCATTCATTTGATTAAACACATTTATAATGAGCAAAATGATAATGGTTATTTTAACATTAAAATCAAGAAAAAGAAGTTTAAACTTTATGTTTTGACTTGGTCTGGGTACAACTCATGTAAACACATCTTCTGGTAGAATTGCAGGTGGTTGATGTTATGGTTTCCTCCCAGACTCGCTGGCGTTCAGGACTTAATCTGTGGGTGAAAGTTCTCAATGACCCAGCTTTGACCTAGCTGCGTCCAGCACCACCTTTGTGATAGAAAACCCATATTTCCTCACGTTACATCCCTAATCACTTCTCCCTGTGTTTATAAGCCCTGTCTTGTCTGTGTCTGGTGTCGGTTCATTGTTGTTGGTTTGTCAGCGTTGTTTAGTGCTCTGTGTGAGATTCCGTTCCTGTCCCCAGTCTGATATCCAAGTGAGTATGTGTGGATTTTCATTAATACACTTTAACAGCAGAAGTCTCTACAACAATTTATCTAAAATCTCAGATTACCTAAATGAGTTCAAGGAGAAATTTACAGTAGTTGCAATTTCAGAAACCTGGATCAAAGATGGAAAAGACTTATTGACTAAACTGGATGGCTATGAAATGTTTACTCAGAGCAGACAAAACAAAAGAGGGGGTGGGGTAGCACTTTTTGTTAGGACTGGTTTTGATTGTACGATACTAACGAATATGACCTTCATTGTTGAGAATTTGATGGAGTGTTTGACAATTGAAATTAAGTGTAAAAAATCCAGAAATATCATTATAAGTTGTATGTATCGTAGTCCTGGTTCTTCTATAGATTAGTTTAGTTTATTTCAAACAAAGAAAACATACATTTTTAAAAAAAAAATACCACAAACAGAAAAAATACATATCATCCCTTCTTCTGTGTTTGAAAAGGAGTAGGCTGAAGTGGAAACTTATATGTCCCTACCCCTTTATACAAGTAATTTTTACTTGTTTACTAAATCTAACACAAAACCGACATTAAAACAAACAAAATTGTACAAGTCACCAAAAACCACCAAATTATATGGAAAAAAAACAACAAAAGAAAAAAAAACATCTTTTTACAATTGATACAATTTACTTTTCCTTAGAATAAAGGACACTCACATAAATCATCTATTTTCTACTATATACTTGTTCAGAATATGTTTTTTATAATTCATTTTAAACACATTTATATTTGTACTTACTTTAATTTCTTCTTCTAAATTGTTCCATAATTTAACCCCAATTATTGTGATACACATCTGTTTTAATGTTGTTCTAAACTTACGTATCTTTAAGTTTAGTGTTCCTCTCAGGTTATATCCTCCTTCTCTCTCTGTGAACAGTTTCTGTATTTTATCAGGCATTAATTTATTTCTTACTTTATACATTATTTGTGCTGTTTTGTATTTAACCAAGTCCTGGAACTTCATTATCCGTGTTTTAATAAAAAGTTCATTTGTGTGATCCAAATATCCTGCATTTGTTATTAATCTGATAGCCCTTTTCTGCATTGTCGTTATTGTTTGTAAATTACTTTTGTACGTGTTTCCCCAGACCTCTACACAATAGCTCAAATATGGCAGTAGCCTCGTATTGTATAACATATAAAGCGCTTTCTGATTAAAAATATACTTAGCTTTCCCCAATAAAGCAATGCCCCGTGCAAGCTTCCCCCTAACATATTTGATGTGTGGCTTCCAACAGATTCTGCTGTCTATGACCACCCCAAGAAATTTTATTTCATATACTCTCTCAATTTTTACATTATTAATTACTATATCTAATTCATTGTGTCTTCTTTCATTACCAAACAACATAAATTTTGTTTTCTCTAAATTTAGTGACAGTTTATTTACATCAAACCATTTTTTTAATTTATTTATTTCCTGTGTGACCACATCCAGGACCTGTTGCAATTCCACCCCCGAGCAAAAAACATTTGTGTCATCTGCAAACAATACAAACTTCAAAACTTGTGAAACCCTACAAATGTCATTTATGTACATTATGAATAGTTTAGGTCCTAAGACTGATCCTTGAGGCACCCCACATTGTATCTGTCTTAGTCCTGATTTATGTTGATTTATTTGCACGTATTGTTGTCTATTTGATAAATAACTTTTTATCCAGTCCAATACTATACCCCTGAAACCATATTTTTCCATTTTTCTCATCAATACATCATGGTTTACTGTATCGAAAGCTTTCTTCAGATCTAAAAACAACCCTATTGCATGCTTCTTTTTGTCAATGCATTCTGTTATTTCCTCATTAAGATCAATCAGTGCCTGGACTGTTGACCTATTATTCCTGAAGCCATACTGGCATTCCGTCAGCAACTCACATTGATCAACAAAATTATCGAATCTTTTAACAAACAGTTTTTCTAATATTTTGGAAAATTGTGATAGTATTGACACAGGTCTATAATTTGTAAATTGATGCTTATCTCCTGTCTTGTAAATAGGAATTACCCTTGCTACTTTCATGTTATTTGGAAAAAACCCCTTTTGAAAAGAAAGATTACAAATGTGTGTTAATGGTTTTACAATGCCCTCAATCACATATTTCAGTGTTTTCATGTCAATATCGTTCCAGTCTGTACTGGTTTTATTCTTCATATTTCTAACTATCTCATAAATCTCCTTCTCATCAACTGCTCTTAAAAAAACAGACTTTTTATTTCTTTCAACATACTCTGTGGCATCCGTTTGTATCTCATCAACTATTATTTTTTCCTCCAATTTAGATCCTATGTTTACAAAATATTTGTTGAATTCATCCACTGCTTCATTCATGTTTGTAATATTATTTTTTCTCTCTATAAAATGTTGTGGATAGTTATTATTCCCTGTCTCTTTCCTAATTACGCCATTTAATACTTTCCAGATGCCTTTTATGTTGTTTCTATTGTGCTCTAACTTTTTAATAAAATATTCACGTTTACAGCTTCTCACTATATTTATGAGTTTGTTTTTATATCTTTTGTACTTTTGTTCTGCTTCTGTCGTTCTGTTTTTTATAAATTCTCTGTAAAGTGTGTTTTTTTTATTGCATGCATTTTGTAGACCTTTGGTCATCCACGGTTTTTCTTTATACTTATTCCTCTGAATATTTTTGATAACTGGACAGTTTCTGTCAAATTGACTTTTAAATATATTTAAAAAGGTATCATATGCTTGGTCTACTTCATTTTTTTCATAAACAATATTCCAATCTTGTTCTAATAGATCATTTTTAAGACTATTTAACCTCTGTTCTGTTTTCATTCTTTTATACATATAGTTAGTTCCTTCTGTTTCATTTTTATAATGACAGTCATAAGAAGCAAAAACCGGTAGATGGTCACTGATATCGCTTATTAATAACCCACTTTCCACCTTTTCTTCCATTATATTAGTGAATATATTATCTATTAAAGTAGTGCAGTGTAATGTTATTCTAGTCGGTCTGGTTATCAATGGAAATAAACCTAGACTGTACATTATATCAATAAATTCCTCTGTACTTTTGTTTTTATTTGGATTTAGCAAGTCTATATTGAAATCTCCACAAATAAACACTCCCTTCTGGTACAAATTTGTAAACATCTCCTCCATTTTATTCTTAAATGTTTCAATCTTAGAGCCTGGCGTTCTATATATACAGCTTACTAATATGTTCGTCTTCTTTTTCATGCTTATTTCTACTGTTACACATTCCATCACTCCCTCAATAGTAGTCGTCATCATTTCTACTTTTTTGTAATTAAGATTTTTGTCAATATAAAGTGCCACCCCTCCTCCTTTTTTTCTTATTCTGTCTTGGTGGATAAAGTCATATCCATACAATTCAAAATTTCCTTCCTTTTTATGTGTTATCCATGTCTCTGATATGGCAATGACCGTAAATGGTTTCTTGAATTGTGCTATATATTCCTTGATGGCGTCAAAATTTGCATATAAGCTTCTGCTATTGAAATGAGCTATTGTCAAACTATTTTCTGACTTCATCTTTATATTGAATTGTTCTTCATTGTAATAATTACATTCATGTATTTCATTATTAAAGAAATTGTAATCAGGATCAATATTGCTGTCAAAGTCCCAAAACCTGTCTTTACAGCCTATATTTGTGTCAATATGTAGTTCATTTGTCATCCTGTCAATTGTAAATTTCTAATCTCCCTCACACTAATCATGTTTCAAAATCCAAATATCATTGAAAGATCAAGTCCTAAATGAAATTTCATTATCCTCATATTTTAATCTACACATTCCATTCCTCCATCCCATCATCTCTTTCACTGAAATTGATCCAAATCTTCTAAACTTTTAATCACCAGTATCTTTGCTTCTTCTGGAGTTCCATTCAATTTAACAAAAATTTTACAATTTGCAGTCCAGGTACCCTGGATCTTTTTCTGCTTTCTCAGAAAACGGGCTTTCTTTGCAATTTCTGCATTATACTTTGTCAGATGCTCATTTACATAGACTTCAGATCCTTTCAACTTTTTTGCCTGCTTAAGGAGTGAATTTTTCATCTTTCTGCTCACAAATCTCATCAACACAGACACTTTTCCCTTCCTATTCCTACTTGATAAAACATGACATGCTTCAATGTTGTTCTCACTGATTTCAATACCCTTTGAGTGAAAGAAAGTTGTTACCTGCCTTTCCACATGATTCATATCTGTTTCAGTTGGTTCCTCCCCATTATTATTTGCTACTGCTCGAGCATATGATCTAGGTTTTATATCAACTCCTGTAATGACAACATCATTTATTCTTGAATATTGCTCTAGTTCATCCACTCGTTTTTGCAAAATATAGATTTGTTTGTCCTTCTCAGCATTTTGTTGTTTCAGTTTTTTTACTTCTTGTACCAAATCCATAATACTTTTCTGTTGTTGCCTGACTGTTGTAAGTTCTTCAGCCAGAAAGTCAAGTGATTTTTTAATTTCATCCACTTCGTCATTATTAATCCTCTTTGGTCCCATCTTGAAAAACTGTTACTATCAGCAGTTAAACCTGTTTCTTGGTAGCTTGTGTTGAGGCCTGTAGTCAATGACTCACCCAGTTGCTAATTGCTGATGTTGAATCCTTTAGCCCAGGTTCCTGAGTTGATGCCTGTAGCCTGTGGCTTTCCCAGATGCTGGTTGCTGGTATTTTTTCCTTTTTAGCCGTTAGTGTTTAGTAAAACCTGGGCTTCCGGGCCTATTGGCCTATGGTATATCCCAGAATCGTTGGTGGTGGTTTGTAGGCTGCTGCTGGCCTGGTGGTGGTTTGTAGGCTGCTGCTGGCCTGGTGGTGGCTTGGTAGCTGCTGCTGGCCTGGTGGTGGTTTGTAGGCTGCTGCTGGCCTGGTGGTGGTTTGTAGGCTGCTGCTGGCCTGGTGGTGGTTTGTAGGCTGCTGCTGGCCTGGTGGTGGTTTGTAGGCTGCTGCTGGCCTGGTGGTGGCTTGGTAGCTGCTGCTGGCCTGGTGGTGGCTTGGTAGCTGCTGCTGGCCTGGTGGTGGTTTGTAGCTGCTGCTGGCCTGGTGGTGGTTTGTAGCTGCTGCTGGCCTGGTGGTGGTTTGTAGCTACTGCTGGCCTGGTGGTGGTTTGTAGCTGCTGCTGGCCTGGTGGTGGTTTGTAGCTGCTGCTGGCCTGGTGGTGGTTTGTAGGCTGCTGCTGGCCTGGTGGTGGCTTGGTAGCTCAGTTTAATGTACGTATCAGTTTAATGAACGTATTGAAACATTATTTGGGCAATGTAGGAACAAAATGACTTTAATTTGTGGTGATTTTAATATTGATTTGTTTAAATCAGATGAAAATACTAAAATAGCTGAATTCATCAATTTAATGTTTAGTTTAGGTTTCTTTCCGTTGATATTGAGACCAAGCAGGATAACAGCCGATAGTATTACACTGATTGACAATATATTCATAAATCAATCTGACATCAAGACAAAGAATGGCCTTTTTTTAACTGATATAACTGATCATTTACCGGTGTTTACTGTGGTGGAAATGATGAGAAGTGATGAAACATCTCTGGAGAATTTAAATTATACCACAACTAGGAAAAAAACTCCTGTTGCAATTGAAGCTCTGAAATATGAACTGTTTTGCTCTGATTGGACTGATGTTTATGTTGATGATGTTAATAATTCTTATAATGCATTTCTTGAAATATTTTTGGGAGCTTATGATAGACATTGTCCTCTAAAATATCATAAGCAAAACTTAAAAAAAAGGTCCCCACCCTGGATTGTTAGGGGATTGGAAAGGGCTTGCCAGAAAAAGAAATCACTGTATCTGGATTTTATAAAAAATCCAACAAAGGAAAAAGAAAAAAGGTATAAGGAATATAAAAACAAATTAACTACAATAATAAGGAAGCAAAAAATGGAATATTATGATCAGCTTTTCCTAAAACACAAAAATAATATTAAAGGTACATGGAATGTGTTAAATTAATAAGAAATACAAAAGAAGCGGGTATAGATATTCACAATAAAAATGGAAAGAACATTGCAAATGAGTTTAATGAATATTTTGTGAATGTTGGCCCTAATCTAGCTAAAAAGCTGCCAGAAGTTGACATTAACCATGAAATAAATAAAAATAATACAATGTTTTTGAGCAGTGTAAGCCAAAGTGATGTGATCCAAGCGGTACATAGTTTCAAAAGTAAAAAAGTCCTTAGATTTTCATGGGATAGATATGTCTCTCATCAAGGAGGTTATCCATTGCATTATTGAACCTTTTACCTATATTTGTAATAAATCCTTTTCAAGTGGCACAGTCCCTGAACAAATGAAAATAGCCAGAGTTATTCCTATTTATAAAAGTGGTGATAAATTATTAGCTTGTAACATCAGACCTATCTCTTTACTGCCACAGTTTTCAAAGATACTTGAGAAACTTTTTGTAATTAGATTTGAAGCATTTACCAACAAGTTTGATCTTTTAAATGACCATCAGTATGGGTTTAGGAAGAATCGTTCAACCTCATTAGCAGTTATGGATTTGGTAGAGCAGATTGCAACAGCAGTGGATCAAAAACTTCATGTAGTGGCTGTCTTAATTGACTTGAGTAAGGCATTTGATACAATTGATCACACATACCTGCTCAAGAAATGTGAATACTGTGGTCTTCGTGGTAAAACCAATCAATGGCTTGAAAGTTATTTAAGCAGTAGATTTCAATATGTAAATGTTAATGATATAGATTCACAGCTTGAAAGAGTAATATGTGGAGTACCGCAAGGCTCGGTGCTAGGACCGAAATTATTCAACCTATACCTGAACGACATATTTTCTGTATCGTCTCGGTTAAAATTGATAATGTTTGCAGATGATACAAATTTCATTTGTATGGGAAAAGATATGAGTAAATTATTGCAAGAGGTTGAAAACGAATTGGGTTCAATTAAAAAATGGTTTGATTACAACAAGCTATCACTAAATGAAAATAAAACCAAATTTATGATATTTTCAGGGAACAGGGACAATGACGGTGCTAAGCTGTATTTAAATGGAGTCCCAATTGAACAAGTATATGAAACTAAATTCCTAGGTGTGATTATTGATAGTAAACTCAGTTGGAAACCACATATCGAATATATCAAACGGCAAGTGTCTAAATCTATTGCTATACTTTATAAAACTAGTGATGTACTAAATAAAAAAGCCTTGTTTTTAATTTATAGCTCTTTAGTTATGCCTTATTTGTCTTACTGTGCAGAGGTTTGGGGAAATGCAGGTAAAACGTGTGTTGAGATCTTTTCCTTTGATCTAAAACACAACAAATAACATCTTACCAGCTTGGTCATGATTGCAGAACTCAGATGTCTGTTTTCACAGCTGCAAAACAAAATAAAGACATTTAAATGTTTTGTTTTCAAGCTTAATGTTTATTTGAACGTGAATTTTACCAACAATCAAAAAAAATTCTATTTTCTTTTAGAAGTTGAAGAATGTTTTGTTTTCTTACCTGTAAAAATCAGGAGGAGCTTAGCAAGAGAACCTCTCTGTTCCACAGGATGGTTGTGTGTACCTCAGCCTTTTTATGCTAAAGCCTGATTTATGCTTCTCCGTCTGCGTCAGTGCGGAGACACGCAACGCCATTATCCGTCCTTGCGTAGGGCTGCGGCAGGCACGCAAGTACGTACGGAGTCGAGCCCACTTTTTTAAACATCCGTCGAACGAGACGGATTACGCAAGCTTGTGATTGGTCAGGACGCCGCAGTTGTTTACAGCGCCGCCATTGCAAAGAGAGCCGAGGGGAACTAGCGGCAGACACGGAGAAGTTTGAAGAATACCTCGCGAAAAAACTCTAAAAATATGAACATTTCATTCTCCCGTGACTGGAGGAGTGAAAAGATGCACAGCAAGCGTTTTATTTGTGGACGGAAATGACAGGAAACGTGGGTTTAGAGGTGGGGAGCACATGAAGTGGTGGGAGAATGAGAGACAAATATGTCTGTGTTAAAAGTCTCTTATATACACAAAAAACACAATACAAACACACTATCTTGGACCGATACATGACAGGATACCACAGAACAGCGCTACGCCCTCTGTTGTCCTGCCGGGGAATTGCTTTGCAACACTCTCCAGGAGACGGAGAAGTATGAAAGCAAAACGCTTCCGTCAATCTGTGCATGTCTGTCCCTTGCGGAGCTGACGGAGAAGCATAAACCAGGCTTAACACATCCCTGCCTGTGGCACCAATTCTTTAACACAAATATGTGGCTCCTGATTGAATATTTTCCATGGAGTTTGCTGCATTTTTTACACATAAAGGGGAGAGAGACCAGTTCTGCAGGACAGACTCCCAAAAAGTCAGGTTTTAAATGCACATAAACAAGCTGGCTAGGCTACTCTTTCTTTGTGTTTTGACTCAAGCACATGATGCTAAGCATGCTCCAACATGACAAAAATTACTTCTGTCAAAGAGGATAGATGAAGACAAAAAGACAAACACACTTTAAACTTTTGTATGTATTCGTTTAGGCTGGTGCATAAATGCATAAAGAGTAGTTTCCATGCAGGGATATGCATGCAGTTATGATTATGATTATTTAGCTTTTTATTGTTTTTTAAGTTAAAGACTCAGCAGCTGACCTATAATAGCAGTAAGTTGCGTATGTGTACCTATAACTTTTCATAGTAGCACCCTGATCATGGCTGCAGAAATCAGATGCTGATTTTCACTGCTGCAAACAAAAATACTGACCTTTTTTTCATAATAAATATATCTTTCAACGCAAATGTTGTTAAAAACTGATAAAATTATTTTTTTTTCTTTTACAAGTTTTAAGAATGTTTATTTTTTCTCACCTACAAAACCAGGAAGCAAGAGGCCCTCTCTGTTCTATATATGTTAGCCTCTCATACTGATACATCACTCCTTCAGGCACAAATTCTTTAACACAAAAAGCTGATCCTAATTAAAAGTTTTCTGAGTGTTTTGCTGCATTTTCACACATAAAATGTAAGAAGACCAGTTCTGCAGGACAGGCTTTTAAGGAAACATTAGTCAGATGTAAGTGGCTGATTTAAGTTTATCAAGATCTGGCGTTCTTATTCTGAAGATCATGTAGGTCTTTCACTTACATTGGTTAGATAGTTTTGTCTGGGAATGAAATCGATGCAGTAAAATTCTATTAACCTGTTAAAGTACATATTATGTTTTCTCTTCCAGGAGCTCATCACTCGTGGGAGGGGCCACAGGGGTGAGGTCAGACTCACCTCGACCTAAAGCTCTAATTCCAGAGCTTGTTACAAATGAAAAGCAAAATGTCTTTCTGTGTATTTTCTGCATTTATCAGAGTTCATTTAATGATTATTTGTATTTTTCCACAAAGTTCTTGTGTTTTTAACCTGAAAAAAAAGACTATGTTCACTTTCTTTGTGGAACTTTAAAATCCTGAATCAGGATATTAAAAGTTCTTAATCAAACTACAAATATCGGCACTAAGATCTTTCTACTTGTCTTTGATTAAAAAAATCAAAAGAAGACTTTTCTTGCATTTTGAAGACATTATTTGCTTATTTAAAATTGCTTTTAGTTAGAAGTCCTCAACTGGCCCTTGGAAATCTGAGCACACCTAGTACAGACGGCCCCAGGAACAAAC